>NC_066540.1:8770287-8837787 GCF_024679095.1 Eriocheir sinensis | reverse complement strand
AAGCAAATATCCTCTAAAAATGTATATTATGTCAATTAGCTTCATTGTGAGTGATGTGTTATTTTTATGTTAGTGTGTAATTTGGATTTGTTTTATTTTTGTCCATTCACTGCCTAAAAGTTATAATACTGATTCATGATGAAGTCACAGGAAGCGTTATGTGTAGTTTTTGCCTGTAGTGGTGTTTTCCCGGCGCCAGACCTGTTTATCATGTATAGGGACATGACCACCTGCACCACACACACACACACACACACACACACACACACACACACCATCACCACCACCACTCCGCCTTACATACCTTCTCTGAGCCCCCTTTCCGCAGCCCCCTGTCAACATGCCTCTGCTCTAAATTAAGCCCCAGAACACTACCCTAAGCCTGTGCGGGGAGCCGACCTAGCAAAGAGCCGGAGCAAAGCCAGCAACAGCAGTAAAGCGAGAGCCGGGCACAAGTTACAGACAGGGCCCGCGGTCCACCCATGGCTGACTGGTTTTCAATTATGAGACAACTGCTGGAGGCTGCCCGGGGCGGTAACCAACATGTTTACTTTATTGGCGGTTTAGAGGGATTTTTCACTGGTTGCGCTCTAGGGAGGCTCTCTCTCTCTCTCTTTCTCTCTCTTTCTCTCTTTCTCTGTCCGCATTTTTTTCCTTGTTATTTCATTCTGTGTGTTATCCGGTTTTCAGTAGAATATATTCGTTCATGGTTCGTTCTTCTTGATGATGTGTTTGTTGTTTGTTTGTTTGTTTGTTTGTTTGTTTGTAGTCCGGGCGAGCTATTATCATCAGGGATTTGACTTCATTCATTATTTTGACGTCGCATGCATGGAATATACTTCTTTGTCATCTCTCTTTTTTTTTATTTATTTTTTTTATTTTAGAGAGAACAAAGAGTTAAGAGATTAAGTTGGCTGCGTTTTCCGAACAATTTAGATTATGCTTGTTTAGCGACACACTCACCCGCGCACACACACACACACACACACACACACACACACACACACACATAGAAGAATCGACAGGGCTACAACTACTTTCTAAAATTGCAACCTTTACCATATCCTTTTTTTATTTTTTTATTACAATCTTATTGGCACTGAAATAAGTATCTGTTTTTTTTTTAGGAAAGATTCTTGACTCCTCCCTCATCGACAATCGTGCTGCTAACATTCCCATCGCTACCATCGCCACCATCAGCCTCTTGGGGAATAAGCGTTCTGAGCGGCTCAATCGGCTTTCACGTACCTTGTTTGGCGTGTGATTGTTATGGAGTAGGATCGAAGTCTCTACCCATAACTCAATTACCGACAAGATTATCACCAGATTTTTTAAACGTCGTGTTAGTATTTATCAATGGTTATGTGGTTAGTTTGGCCTTTTAATTCCATATTTAACACGGCATTAATTAGAAGCGTCGGATCTTCACTGTTCAATCGACATCTTACAAACTCAGTCGTAAAAAAGTGATATAAGAAAATCAACAGACTCAACTAACCACGCCTTGAAAGATGGATAAAATAAGATAAATGAGTCACATCATTCTTACTAAAGGCTAATACGTTTAAAAAATCAGGGGTGTGTCATCGAAGGTAGGTTATTTATCGTATCCCATTCTGAACTGATTTTCACAAGTCTCTTTCATACAGTCCGCTGGGGTAGAAGTCCATGTCAGGTTATATTTGGTTTGGTTAATTCAGGTCAGGTTAGGTTTGGTTTGGTTGGAATAAGTTTGGTTTGGTTTGCCTTGGTTTGAATAGGTTTGGTTTGGTTGGGAGAAGTTTGGTTTGGTTTGGCTTAGTTTGAATAGGTTTGGTTTGGTTTGGCTGGGATAAATTAGGTCTGGGTTAAGTCTGGTGGTTTACTTGCGTTAGGTTAGATTTGTTCGGGTTAGATTATGCCAGGCTAAGTTTGTTTTGATTAGATTTGGTTAGGTTAGGTTTGGCTTGCTGAGACTAGGTTGTGCTGGTTATGTACGATCGGGGTAGATAATGTTGTTAGGTTAGTTTAGGCGTCTGAATTTCTTACGGTCTACATCCATCTTTTCTAGCACCAGTGTATACATCCTTGGCCTTGCCGCTGCTCCCATGAACACGGCGTCCTGCACCCACTCCTACCTCCGAAGAGTCCAACCTTCAACTGCAAAAATTAACTTGTGAATTTGTAACGAAGGGATGCATATTATCGAATACTCTTACTGCCCCTACACACACACACACACACACACACACACACACACACGCACGCACGCATGCACGCATGCACACATGCACGCACGCACGCACACACAGTGTGCTTGCCTAACATCTGAGAGGTTCCGGGCGCGATTCCCGGGCTGAGTGGAGACGGATGGGCAGTCCCCTGTCCACCCAGCAGTAAATGGGTACTGAGTGTCAGTCAGGGGTTGTGTCCCGCCTCCCGGGTGTGTGGGTGTGGGGTTTCAGCCGTACCCAGATCTCCATCACTTCTGAGCTCCGATCTTACTTGAGAAGGGTGCCGAGTGGCGATCGCGAGTCTATCGCGTGGTCAGGCCATGGTGAATTATACACACATGTGTTGACTGCAAATAATTATTTGTTCCGCTAGAATTGTTATGCGTGTTAGTCATGTCTGTTCAAATGGTAATCAGGTGTAGGGGAGACAGGGAACGGACGAGCCACAGGGACCGATGAGACCCCCTCCTGTGAGGCAGTGGTGGCGTTTGTGGGTGCTCTCCATGTAGCTCTTGAACGCGAGGCTTCTGCTTATTGTTTGCGGTAGATGCATTCAAGTAATTGCCAACGTAGAGAAGAGAGCGTGTTTTTCAGCATCTTGAGTGCGTTTCTCCGAGTTTTGGGAAGTTGATATTGAAGTGATGCTTTGTGGATTGCTAAGCCTTGGAAGTCAGTAGTGTTTATTGGTTTACTGGCCCAGTCTTCTTCAAAGAATCGGCCTTTCACAACACGTTATACTGGCGTTCGATGAAACACTTCATGTGTAGTTCGTCGAGCCGCCTAGAACGGTTGGCGCAAAGGACTCCTCGTCATTTCAAATAAGTACATTACCATGAAACTGTTAGTACATGGCGTGCTATAGGTATTATCTATTTTATGCGGCATATTTAACTAAGGATGCCAAGCAAAGAGAGAAAACTGACTGATTGCTATTTACTTCGAGCTGAGCGGGCAGTTGAAGAAGTGATTGACAATAAGAGATCTGTTTGAGCTGATGCCAAGAACCTTGGGCTCAGTAGGGCTGCCGTAGCAGGATATGTCATATACATGAATTTGCCAAGAAATCAAGCCATTATTTTAAACGACACGAAAACAGTGTGACCCATCAGGTATGCTTGACAAGGGTTAACGTGTGGTCACCCCTGAAAGTGCGCATAGCTCAGTTACATACAACTACAGTGCATAAGTCTGTTTGTGGTATTAAATTTGTACTTTTAAACTTTTTTAGAACCACACACCCTCATTGATCTCTTGTCCTCACACCCACGCCCCCTTTCTTCACCATTTATGTATTTAAGGTCAGCCTATTAAATCGGAGGAGTACACGCGGGCACAATACTTCTGTTCCACTTAATAGTGTGTCTGGTGAATTATATATATATATATATATATATATATATATATATATATATATATATCTATATATATATATATATACACATATATATACATATATATATATATATATATATATATATATATATATATATATATATATATATATATATATATATATATATATATATATATATATATATATATATATATATATATATATATATATATATATATATATATATTACACACACACACACAAACACACAAATATAAGAATATAGATTGATTGATAGATAGATAGAATGAGGTGTGTGTGTGTGTGTGTGTGTGTGTGTGTGTGTGTGTGTGTGTGTGTGTGTGTGTGTGTGTGTGTGTGTGTGTGTGTGTGTGTGTGCTATTATATAGACGTATAGTTTTGTTCACTAAGCGGTTATTTGTTGTCACTCCTGCACTGCACATCCTCCAGGAGGCGGCACACGCCCCGTGCAGGGCACGCCCCGGTTGAAAGTGACTGTAAAGCACAATGAATTGAAAGTACATCCTTTTTTTGAACCCTTAAAGTGTGTGTCCAAGTTTTCCCATAACTGTAAAGATAAACGTGTCCTTTCTGACTATACGTATATTGTATAGTCCTCAGAAATGATTCTCGGACTTTTTTTAAATAAATCAGAACCTCCTCGGGAGTATTCAGCAGCAAACAAGATTGGTTGTACTGATTAATGAAGAGGATACCTTATCTAAGTTTGAGGACACCGGGGCCTTCCCGCTTCGGAAAAAAACAACGGAATAAGATCGGCAGCCCCCCCTCCCGCGACGCCTCAGAGTGAACGCTTGATAATACACACAATTATAAGACACACGCCGGCCGGCCAAAATGTTTCGTGTTGGAAGAAAACAAGAGAAAGAATGTGTGGTAAACAAGACGGTAATTAATTAGAGGAAGACTTAGAGTGTCGCCGAGGAGGAGGAGGGGGAGGAGAAGGAGGAGGTGGAAGAAGAAGAGAAAGAAGAAGAGGAGAAAGAGGAGAAGGAGGAGAAGGAGGGGGTGGAAGAAGAAGAGAAAGAAGAAGAGGAGAAAGAGGAGAAGGAGGAGAAGGAAGCGCAGGAGGAAGAAGAGAAAGAAGAAGAGGAGAAAGAGGAGAAGGAGGAGAAGAAAGCGGAGGAGGAAGAGGAGGAGGAGGAGGACATGAGAGTTATGATAAAAGTTGCGAATATGAAGAGAAAAGGAGGGAAGTAGGAAAACAAGAGGAGGAGGGTGCAGAGAAAGAGCAAGAAAAGGAAGTACAGGAAGAGGAGAAAGCCCTAGAAAGATGGTGAAGAGGAAGAAAATAAAAAAAGGGAATGGGAAATGATACTAAAAAATGAAGGAAAAGAAGACAATGAAAGCAAAAAACGAAACAGTAAAAAGGAAACGAATTAAGAGAAGAAAGGAAAAAGAGTGAAGAAAAGGAGGAAGAAGAAAGAGGGAGGGAGAGGATGGTGAAGAGGAGGAGAAGAGGTAGAGGAAGAAAGTCGTGAAGAGGAGGTTTCGGAGACAGAGGAGCGTAAGGAGGAGAAGGAGGATGAAGGAAAAGAAAACGAAGAGAAGGAGAAGGAGGAAGGAGGAAGAGGCATGAAAAGGGGAAAGGAAAAACACAAAATCAAATAACAGAATGATCTTTTGACTTTGATGAAGGTAACCATAAGATGAAATAAGTTAGTAGGAGAAGGAGGATGAAGGAAAATAAAACGAAGAGAAGGAGGAAGAGGAAGGAGAAAGAGGGATGAGAAGGGGAAAAGAAAAACTCAAAATCAAATAACAGAATAATCTTTTGACGTTGATGAAGGTAACCATAAGATGAAATATGTGAGCTAGTCGATAGATGCTAGTATAGATGATGATGGTGTTGTTCAATGTTAAAAGAGAAGAACAGGACAGTAAGACGGCTCAACCCAAACCCTATAGGCCTACCCACCAAAAAAAAAACCATCACCATCACCACCAGAAGAAAAAAAACAATGACAGCAACAAATATATCACCACCACTATCACCACCACCATCACTATTACCACCACCCACCACCAGAACCAGCACCACCAAACATTATAACCTGTCACCATACTCTACACTCTACACCCCCCTCGTCACCCTCCACCACCACAACCACCACAACCAAACATTATATCAACCTCTGTCGCCACACTCTACACCCCCCTCCCCTTGTCACCGTAACCCCCCTCCCCCCTCCTTCCCACCACCGGCAGAGGCCCCACAGTCGAGCCTCGCCTCCTGTGCCTCGCGGCGTTGTCAGTGATCCGCCTCAACTGTTGCTGGTAATTGATCTAACCCTTGAAACTTGTACACGTCAGCCGCAACAGTCACTTGAGTGCCGCCGCGGAAGGGTTGTGTCCTCTTGTGCCGGCGAGGCGGAGAAAGGAACGGAAGGGACTGAATGGGATGGGATGGGATGGATGGATGAGTGCGTGACAGTGAGGGAGGGAATAGGTGAAGGGAGGAATGGTTGGAGAGAGAGAATTGGGAAGGGAAGGGAAGGGATGGAATGGGATGGATGAGTGTGTGACAGTGAGGGAGGGAATAGGTGAAGGGAGGAATGGTTGGAGAGAGAGAATTGGGAAGGCAAGGGATGGGATGGGATAGATGGATGGCTGAGTTTGGGACAGTGAGGGAGGGATGGAAGGAGTGAAAGAATAGGGAAGGGAAGGGATGGAATGGGATGGAGGCTAACTGAGTGAGTGAGTAGATGAAGGGAAAGAGGGAAGGAGAGACGGAGCAAGGATGTGATGGGGAAGAGAATAGGGAAGGAAAGGGAACGGAACGGAAGGGATGGGCAGGGTAGGGTAGATAGAGTGATGGAGAGGGTGAAGGAAAAGATGGCAGCAGGGAAGGAAGGATGGAAAGAGAGGTGCAGGGATGTGATGACTGACAAAAAAAAAAGTGAAGTTTATGATATAAGAGACAGTGAGAAGCGGCAGGGAGAGCAGCAGCGAGCGGTGGGGCCCATTTGGACGTGATTAGAAGGAAGCAATGAGGGGATAGAAATGAGAAGGTGAAAGACGCGATGTGATGAGGGGAAGAACAGTGATCAAGCAAAAAAAGACATGGACGGTGAAGGACGGAGGAAGGGAGGGAGAGTGGATGATGGGAGGACTAAAGAACCATGGAAGAGATGAAACGAAATGGAGGGAGTATTTAGAAGAGGAATGGAAGGACGGAGGAAGGAAGGGAGTGAACGATGGAAGAATATAGAACCGTGGGAGAGATATAACAAACTGGAGGGAGTATTTAGGAGAGTGGAAGTAGAGTGGAAGGAAAGCCTGGTTGGGAGTGGAAGTTTGTGAAGTACGTAGTTGGGTGATGGGTGGAGTGAATGATGGAAGAATGAAGAACCGTGGAAGAGAGATAACAAACTAGAGGGAGTATTTAGGAGAGTGGAAGTTTTGTGGAAGGAAAGTCTAGTCGGGAATGGAAGTTTGTGGATTAATTAATGGGGTGATGGGTGGAGTGAGATGACGGTATGAGGTAATGTGAATAGTGGAAGGAAGCTGAGAGAGTGAAAGTGAATGTTCTACAGCAAGGGAAACAGCTCAAGGGCAAAAAATAAAGACAAAAAACACAATAGAATATGACTGAGGGAATGATGATATGACGGGATGACTAACGCAGGGAACACTTACGATAAAGGAAGAATTGCAGTCTGATAGGCCTAGAGCAGTGGTTATAAAATGTATACGCAATGAGACGAAGGGGAGAAAATTAATTTGGCGTATAACTGAAAGTGAAACATTCCATATTAATGACGTGTGTGTGTGTGTGTGTGTGTGTGTGTGTGTGTGTGTGTGTGTGTGTGTGTGTGTGTGTGTGTGTGTTGCTTTGAGGAACACACACACACACACACACACACACACACACACACACACACACACACAGTCCCCGATCGATGTTACAACTAATGACTAAAACAACCAACAAGTCACTACTAGCAAACGACTGACTCAGATAATTGACTACCTGTAATTCATAGGAGGAAAAAAAAGTCATCGGGCGGAATGTAAATAAACTAACATCAAGAAACAGCTCTGCCCAAGGCTCTAAGCTGCACCAGACATCGTAATCAGATATGTATTGAAAAGAAATATTATATGTATACAGAGACAAACACAGCACTACAAAATAAATAAAAACATTTAATAATATAAACGAGAAAAAACAAAAATAAATAAATATAAAACAAATCTAAAGTAATTAAGTTTGTTTGTTCTGCCCTTTAGCTGCCTCCTTTACTATAAAAAAATCAGATGTATCAAGGTGAGGGAAGATGAGAGGCTTTGTTAAGGCAGGGGAATGCTAGTGAAAGGGGCAGCATTATGGGTACGGGGGGGGGGGAGTGATACAGCTTCGGCGGCGGTGGTGGTGGTGGTGGTGGTGCAGGGAATACGTGCGTGGCTGAGCAGGAGGTGGTGGTGGTGACGGTGGTGGAGGCCGAGGAAGTTGTGTTGGTTGAGGCGAGGCAGGTGTGTGGTGGTGGTGGTGGAAGGGGTGAGGGAGGCCAGAAGAGATGGTAAGGGTGGTGGTGGTGGTGGTGGTGAAGGAAGTCAGAGGTGTGTAGGTGGTGATGGTAGTGATAAAGGTGGAGGTGGAGGTGAAGACGCCGTGAGGGAGGTAAGAGGTGCTGGTGGAGGGTGATGGTTTGTTGGTGGAGGCTGGAAAGGTAGTGAAGGTGGAGGGCGGACAGGTGGTGCGGTTGGTTGCCGCGGCGGCGGCGGCGGCGGCGGCGGCGGCGTGG
This sequence comes from Eriocheir sinensis, assembly GCF_024679095.1. NCBI lineage: Eukaryota > Metazoa > Arthropoda > Malacostraca > Decapoda > Varunidae > Eriocheir > Eriocheir sinensis. The sequence continues at coordinate 8,829,451 of NC_066540.1, read as the reverse complement.
AGGAAGGCCGGTACAGAGCCAGCGGTTATCGGCCGTCGCCGCCAGGTCCACATCTACCATCTTATCTCTCACTTTGTGCACCAACATGGCTACGTCCACCCCTTGAAAGCGAATCAGACGCCCCACGACTCTGAATAGTAGTGAATCTCGAATGGAAATAAGTGAATAAGTGAAGGGTTCTTGAATCTATCTTGCCTTCTGTGAGCTATGCAGCGGCCTCGGGAAAGGATTTCTCTTCTTCGAATTTGGAATGTGTGGTTCTGACAAAGGAACTGAGCAGGCTAGTCTTACGTTTGCATAATATATTCTTATTTTTAAACCTTGGGTCCTGAATATGCACGTAGTCAACAAGTACGCGTTTCTTCGAATCGAATAATGACCCTGAATTAATTTCATGGTAGCAATGATCGTGTCTTCTGTGTGTGTTTATTTTTTTCTGTAAAACTGAAGTTAATCACTACCTTAATAGATAGTGTGGTATACAGTTATTATTTTATAACCATCCCTCCCTTTGTCATGCATGTAGCTGTTGCTTACGTCATCCCCAGGGCAGCTCGTTTCGCGCACGCAGGTTATTGCGTTGCCCCTTATGTGCAAGGGTCACACACACACACACACACACACACACACACACACACACAAAGAGAGAAAGAGGTCCCGGTTTCGATTCCCGAGCGGAGTGTAGACGGATGGTGCAATTTTCTTGAATCTGTGTCCCTTGTCTACGAAGCAGTGAACGGGTGCCGAGTGTCAGTCGGGGGTTGTGTCCCGCCTCCCGAGTGTGTGGGTGTGATGCGAGGTTACAGCCGTACCCAGAGATCCATTACCAGAGCTCCAAGCTCATTCGAGGAGGGTACTGGCTGGGGATCACGAGCCAAGCGGCTGATCAGACCTTGGTGAAAATACAAACACGCGCGAGCAGGCAGGTAAAAATAGTATAAGACTGAAAGTTTCCCCTGCCCCGCCTTTCTTTATGCGGCAACTTTCGCTGAATCGCCGTCAGATTTTGAAAGTATTTTCTCTAGTTCCAATTTGTTCGAAACCTTTATGCATGCAGTTGCATGAGTTGTCCATCAGGTATGCACGCCCCTCACTGGCTACTTACAGCTCATGAAAGGAGTTACCTTTGTGTTCCTAAAACTGCTTTCCTCAGTTTGTAACAATACCTTCATGCTTCGTTCTAGTTGTGGTGGCAGTGTCCATCACGTGTTCTTTCCCCCACAGGAAGGAGTCTCCCTTAGTCTGCATCATATGTACAACTCCTCCCTCGAGCTGCCACTGACGGACCGCAACGGCCTCGCTTCTGTCTGTCTGTTCCCTGTTCCCTTCCCTCCTGAACCTGACTCCCTGCTGACCTGAGTCCCCGAGTCCCCGAGCCTTTTCTACCCCAACTCGCCCCCTCGTCACCCCCTCCCTCTCCCCGCCGCCCCTCTCCCCTCGCCCTGCCACAACTGATGGACACAAGTAAATCTTCCGCCCCACCTTGTCTCAATGGCCGCGACCCACCCGGCCGCAAGTTGATAAAATTGTAACGCGATAGTGACTCATACAGAAATGTCTCTTGGGTCCAGTTTCCCGTCGACGCTGCAGGGCGGAGGAGCCTTGTGGGAGAGGTTCTTTGCCCTCAGGTCGGTCAGTGTCGCTCCAAAATTTTCGTTACTCCCGCCAGAGTTTAAAGACTTGCTGATATCACTTTTGAATGGGATCGCCCAGCGTGTGGTGATAAGAATGTGACTCCTCGCCTCGCCCGCCAACACAGTTTCAAACTCCAAAACAAACACGGCATTTCGAGGACACGCAGCGGATCAACACAATATTTCTCGCTGGATGTAATTTATAATATTGTGAATAAAATTAATATATTCTAACTAGAAAAAAAATAATAATCCAATTAAAAAATATAATTTATAGCAGGCGAATAATTCTGAGAACATAAGCTCACGTCCATTCTTTGGCGGGCCTTTGTTTACCTCCTAAAACTAATGACTCCACTGATTAGAAATTTCACATTCTTTGTTTCGCGGCGCTTGTGGGGTTCCTGCGGCCCCAACTTGCCTGAAAATGGAGTCGCCATTTAGAAAGGAGCAAGACCTACAAGGCGCTAAACAGTGGTTGAGAATACTATCAACCCTTTTTTTTTAGCGAAAACAAAAGGGGGGAGGCGGGAAAGGGGCTGAAGGCGGCGAGGCGGGGGGAGGAAAGCGTAAGGGCGGAGTGGCTGCGGGGGTAAGGGTGGAAATTAGAGTGTAAGTGGCTGGCTCGCTGCTTTCCAGGATACACAGGAGCCGTACACACGTGCCGCAGTTGACGGTGTCGGCGGGCGGGCGTCTGCTGAGTGTGGCGGGAAGGGAACGGCGTGAGCTCTGACGTGGCGGCTTCGTGTACATCATTATATCATTGACTCGTTTTGCAGGAAAATGTAGCTCTACCAACGTTGGTTACATCGTTGTTATTATTATTATTATCATTACTATTATTATTATTTTTTTTATTAATTATCATCATCATCATTTTCCTCCTCATTTTCATTATTATTTCAAGGACGCTTTCATTATTATTAAAGAGCGTACCAATCAAAAACTTATTTACAGCGTTGAGAATACTGTTCATTGTTATAGTGAAGGTAGGTGAGGCGTTAGGTTACCGGAACGATGTAGCACTCTTGTTAAGGGCTCAGGGTTGGCTGTCCACATACTGTCCATCTAATCCTCCTCGTGACGGGCAAACCAACCAGGCGCCTCTCCCTCAATAGTGATATTACTCCCTCAGCAAAATGTTTAGCCCATGCACCTTATGACTCATGACTCGATAGAGGGAACACCAAGGACTATTGTGGTGATCGTTTGCGCCGAGTTGATATTTTCCGGCCCGTTCTCACTGCCCGGTAATTAAAAACTAAAAAGCTTACGCCGCAAAGTCTTAGCGTGCTCCATATTATTAGTCACTGTGCTGTGGGTTTGAGCTCGATAACTCTTAACTTTTTTCGACGTTTTCTTGGTTTCGGAAAGTAATGATGGATTTTTTTATCGTGTCTTAATGGTTTGTAAAATCACGCGTTCATCTACAGTTGCATCGTCACTACCTACTGTCTCATCTCCTCGTAGTATCGTTTTATTGATGTATTTTCCACTTAAGGCACTAATTCAGGGTGATTCTCTAAGGGTGGACCGTCAAATACTCGGTGGAGACGCCGCAACTCAAGAAAAATCAATGGTCTGTTTGGTGTTGCTACGGCTTCGTCAATGCGGCATCCGTACCAAACTTTGTTCCTCTGGTTTTACTCTTCTCCACAAGAGTGACATACTCGCAGTGAAAGGGAACAGCATGTGGTAATGAAGGCAAAGTGAAATCTAATCAGCCCTGCATTATAAAAGAAAAATGTCAGTTCTGGAATTCTTGCAGCTTTCCTCTTTGGAATTATCTTTTTTGTTTTGTCTATTTGTCAATTTTGAAGCATATATTGGCGACTATATAGATTTTTCCGAGGATAAGTCATAATTAGTATATTTATTAGTATATTTACCGATACGTCATTTTATGGAAAATCAGAAACAGGCCCTTCATGTACGTATCCTCTGCTATCTGCAACCCAAACAGAGTGCCGTTGAACAGAAAGCGATATAAAAGAAACGGAACAATCTTATCCAGTGCAGCTCGAGGAACATCCACCTCGTACCATTACCTCGGCGTCAGTGTTCTCTGCTTTCTGTGGAGCAAAGCAGACCATCATTTAACAGACTCAGGGTCCAAAAACGAAACGGAACAAATTCATCCAGTGCGCCTCAACGAATCCCCAGCCTGCAGTTGTCCTCCTGTGCCGCGCCCTAAATGTGAGTAGTTGACGATCGTTGAGTTAATGGCGCATTACTTCAAGCCGCGCCAGTTTCACCGTGGCATCTCAACACAGTGGCTGCTGAGCGCCTCTCATGCTCAGTTTGACGCTATTCACGTCCAGGCCAGTCGCGTCAAGACCCTAACTGTGTGTCCAATCAGTCAGTCCCGCCGGACCCTTCACAGAGCATGTTCTTCGGGCAGTGTCGTTAAAGCAGACCGTTCGTCGTCTGAAGACTTGACAACTACGTCCATTCTTTTAGTTATCCAGAACCTCCTGCTCTACCTCCTGAGTGTTGCCTATTAATTCTTTCTCTAATGATGAATATGACATCAAATTGTTCTTTACGATGAAGACAGCAGGCCTCGTCCATTCCTTCAGGAGCCTAGAACTTCCTTTTCAGCTGCCAGTCATAAAACTGATGAGCTCTTTCTTCGATGAGAAATTATAAAATTCAACTAACTGCCTTTCTTAATGAAGGTAGAAACGCCGACGCTCAACACTACAGTATATTTTGTTTTGTTTTTCCTAGATAGCTGCGTCCAAGTCCTCGGGGGCCTAGAACTTCCCTTTCTACTCTTTCTGCAGTGAGTGACCATAACTCGAATTGTAGACTTTGTATTGTGTAAGAGAGGCAGAAACAACGCCGCATAGCCATGCAATACAAGTGTTCCACATACTCCTGACGTCCCCTTGAAAGAACACCCCAACAAGCTGCTCCCCGCCCGGCACAACAGTTTCCCAAGTTGTGAGAGAATAGCAACTTGTAAGGTTTGCGCTCAAAACCTTCAAGTGATCAGGTGACTTATTATTGTCACATTAATTAAGTGGGCCCTGCCGGTGGGTCTCTGGTATTAGATTTTCAGCTTTGTGGCGGCAGTTGGCAGGGTTCAGGCGGCGGGGCGGCAGGTACACACGAGGCTTTTCACAACTTTACCGGGAGTGGCGCCCTGTGTTCTCCCGTGGTGCTGAACTCTTCATTTAAAAGTTTCTTTATGAATCCACAACCCGGACAAAACTGATGATTCTTTCGGCGTCATCTGAATTGAACCTTACATGTGTTTTTACCAGTAATTTTAATTTTCCTACGCCTGCCTTCTTTACCTCAGAAAAAAAATGTAACAGTTATCGCCTCTTCTCGAAATTGATCCATGTATAAATGAATACCCGTTCAGTTACCGGAGCGGTTTGTACGCCGCGAATGAGTGTGTGCACCTTCATAAGAGGCAGCCGTGGAGGTGGAGTGCCAGTTTTTTGCCACTCACACCGTCACACGAAGAGCACAACGATCTGCCCCCGAAACCGCGCAACCACCAAAGAAACACGTTCAACAATGCTATATGGTAACGGGCAGGTCATCGCGGAAAGGCACACACCAACAGTACAAGTGTGAGAGACTGACCGGGAAGTAGGTCGTGTTAGTCATAACGACCCCCGCGTCAGCACCACATGGAAAGCCAACATTCCCTAACTGCTTACTTCTCCCCTTCCTTAATCCCTTCCTGACGCCATCCTGCTTTCGCAATGATCCCTTCCGTCACCTTGTCACCCTTATCCCCATCTCATACTCCCTACCCGCAAAATCCCTTCCATCATCAACCTCTCCTCCCCCCATCCCTTCCCCCCATAGCACTGAGCATCCCCGCACACACACAGGACAAGGCCGACACCTCCCCTTCCCTGGGCCCCTCACTCTCGCCGCCGACGTGCTAATAAACGGATATCGATTCGGAAAACCGCCGGGATAAGAAGGCGCCTGGGTGATGACGCTTCCGAGAGAGAGAGAGAGAGAGAGAGAGAGAGAGAGAGAGAGAGAGAGAGAGAGAGAGAGAGAGAGAGAGAGAGAGAGAGAGAGAGAGAGAGAGAGAGAGAGAGAGAGAGAGAGAGAGAGAGAGAGAGAGAGAGAGAGAGAGAGAGAGAGAGAGAGAGAGATGCATTCGCGCGCTTATGTTAATGAAATCTTTCTAAAAAATAATATTAAAAAAGTTATTTATTCTTTCGTTTGGAAATACTTTATAAAATTGATCCCGTTGCAGAACACTGTGTAGGCCATTAGTACATCTATAAGAGCCGGGTAATTATTTGACCCCCAAGGTGACCGTTGTTCATCTTAAGCCCAATGCGTCTCACCACATTATTTAATCCACGAAATCATGTTAATTAAACTATCAAGGCTCTCTGACACACCGTTATATATGCAACGAATTTTTTGAAAAGTGGCCATTTTTATAAAAGCTAAATGATTTCATATCCGTAAACCAAGCTTTATGAATGTGCATGACGAAAGATCGTTACAAGACTCTGGATCGTTCTTTAAACCAAGCACATTGTCTGAGGAAGGGTTTTTCGTTTATTTTAAGGTGTGAGAAGACTGGCAAGACTACATAAAAACAAAAAAATAAATGATCTCCATAATATGCCGCTACCACAAAGAAAACATGAAACAAGTAAACATTCATCCGTGAGTCAAGAGGCAAAACTAATCATTGACTCGTTTTTTCATTACAGCAGACAGTATGAGAGCGGTAATCAGCTGTCAGGTAAAGAGAAAACTTATTACTGAATCATTCTTTAAGCAGGCCGAGTGCAAAAGTAATCATCTCTCTAATAAGGAGGCAAAGCTCGTTAGCACGGTCTTGCCTGGGCGGGCTGCGGAGGCGAAGTAAGGGCTGCGCCGGAACTGGAGAAGGGAAGGACTGAAGACTGAAGATTCTGATGGTCATATTAAGACATTTCGCCGCCCAAGAACACATATTTGACAAGTCTTTCGCAGGAGTTGTGGTCATTTCCAGGAGTAGTTTTATGACCCTGGTGTTAGTTTGACCCTTCTTCTGTACCATGAACCTGAAGAAACACTCATTAGAACCCAACTGACCCCCTCTTTGACCTTTACAAATAGATGATGTTAGAAGCGAAAGTGTTTTATAATACCAACCAATAGCAGGGTCATATTAAGACATTTCACCGCCCAAGAACACATATTTGACAAGTCTTTCGCAGGAGTTGTGGGCATTTCCAGGAGTAGTTTTATGACCCTGGTGTTAGTTTGACCCTTCTTCTGTACCGTGAACCTGAAGAAACACTCATTAGAACCCGACTGACCCCCTCTTTGACCTTTAGAAATTGTTAATGTGAGAAGTGATAGTATCTTATAATACCAACCTGTCTCACCTCAACTATTTCCAAAGGCCGAAAAAAGGTATCAATCGGGTTCTAATGAGTGTTATTTTAGGTTCACGGTGCAGAAGAAGAGTCACACTACCACCAGGGTCAGAAAACTACCCCTGGAAAGGCCTACAACTCCTACGAAAGCCTTGCCAAATGGGTGTGCTTGGGCGCCGAAATGTTTATAAGAATACGACTCTGAATCCCTTTTGTCGGCGGTCGATCCGTGGCAGCCTCCCGCGCCCCTCCTCGCCGCTCCTCACCTCACTTGTTTGCCGAGCAGTCTGTTGGCTTCGTTATCTCATTCTTTCCCCTCTAATAGTTCATTGTAGCTCCTCCCGCCCCGGCCCCTCCAGCCCTCCTCCTCCCCTCCCTCTCAGGTCGAGGTGTTGCCCAGTAATTACTTTATTTGAGGACCGAGGGGAGGCGAGGCGAGGCGAGGGGTGAAGAGGGAGGGTGACGGGGAGCTGAGGCGGCGAGAAGGGTAGGTCTTTCAGGAGGGAATGTAGGCTATGGTGTGTGGAGGCAAGGAAACCAGGAGTAGGGTAAGAGAAAGGCGAGGAATAGACGCAGGGAGGATGAAGGAATGGATGGTTGAAGTAGGGGAGGGCACAGTGAAAGATGTAGAAGTGATGAGTACGTTGGTCTATAGGTCTTTCGGAAGGGAATGTATATATGCTAGAGTTTATGGAGGCAAGGAAACCAGGAGATGGGGAAGAGAAAGGCGAGGAATAGACGCAGGGAGGATGAAGGAATGGATGGTTGAAGTAGGGGAGGGCACAGTGAAAGATGTAGAGGTGATGAGTACATTGGTCTATAGGTCTTTCGGAAAGGAATGTATATATGCTAGAGTTTATGGAGGCAAGGAAACCAGGAGTAGGGGAAGAGAAAGGCGAGGAATAGACGCAGGGAAGGTGAAGGACTGGATGGTATATATAGAGAAACGGGTGCGGTGGGGAGTACTTTTGGTAGGTCTGTCAGGAGGGAATGTAGGTTAGATTGTATGGAGGCAACAAAACCGATAGTAGGTGAAGAGAAAGACGAGTAATAGACGCAGGGAAGGTGAGAGAATGGATAGTATTGTTCGTAAGGGGTGCGATGAAGAGAACTTGGGTAGGTCTCTGAAGGGAAGGCAGGTTAGAATATAGACAGCAAAACCAAGGGTAAGGAAAAGAAATATTAATGAAGAAGGTTAAGGAAAGATTGTAGAGTAGTTGGAGCGAATACAGTGAACAATTTAGCGCTTGAGAGAAGTACTTAGGGTAGGTCTCTGAAGGAAAGGCTGGTTAGAATATAGACAGTAAAACCATCAATAAGGAAAATAAATATTGATGAAGAAGGTTAAGGAAAGATGGTAGAGTAGATGGAGAATATACATTGAACTATTTAGCATTGGGGAGGAATACATAAGATAGGTCTCTCTGAAGGGAATATAGGAGAATACAGAGGCAACAAAACCAGAAGTAGAGAAAAGAAATACGAGGAAAAAGGTTAAGGAAGGATGGTAAAGTAGGTAGAGAATATACAGTGAACAATTTAACGCTTGAGAAAAGTACATAGGGTAGGTCTCTGAAGGGAATGTGGGAGAATATAGAGGCAACAAAACCAGAAGTAGAGAAAAGAAATACGAGGAAAAAGATGAAGGAAGGATGGTAAAGTAGGTGGAGATGGTACAGGGAACAATACAGATGCTAGGATTTCATAATACATAGGCTAGAACATAGAAGCAAAAAAAAAAAGAAGAAAAATACGATAAAGAGGTTAAGATGGAGAGAGTAATAAGGAAAAATGTAGAGGCGAGAGGGAATACATATAGGATAGGCCTCTCTGAAGGGAATGCAAGGTAGATTATAGAAGCAAAGTACATGAGTCGAAGAAGAGGAAAACTGGCAGCAGACTAAAAGAAGGGGAAGGGCTTGATGGGGGAGTATAGGCGAGTGAGGATAAGGTGGGCGTAACCAGCAAATAATAAGATGTGTCTGGCTAACATTCTCTTATTGATTTCCAGCCGCTATTGCCACACATTTTTCTCTTCCTCCCCACCTCCCTTTCTATCAGCCTTCCTCTCTCCCTCTCTCCCTCTCTCTCTCTCCCTTTTCCACTGTCTCCCTCCCACCCTATAGTTCTTCTCCCTTCCCATCTCTTTCGTTCACCCTTCCTCTTTATTTTTTTTGTTCTTAATCTTTCTCTCACTTGCTTCTTCCTATACCAATCTTCCTTTATTTATACTCTTCCCGATCTCCAAATGTTCGTCTTTCCTCCGTCCTATACTGTTCCTCTTCCACCACCACCACCACCACTCTTATTAACCTACTCACAACCCAACATTCATGACTCAAATTTTCTCACGTTTTCACCATTACCATTTATCGATTAGTCTCTCTCTCTCTCTCTCTCTCTCTCTCTCTCTCTCTCTCTCTCTCTCTCTCTCTCTCTCTCTCTCTCTCTCTCTCTCTCTCTCTCTCCACCCAGACATCTAGTGAGGGAAACGAATGGCCTGTCGCACATCACCGGGACATGAGCAGCATTGCAACTCGTTTGGATCAATAGATTCGCGAGTGACAGTAAAGTGTCCTCATTTGTCAATTAGTTAACTTAAATTCCTATATTACAGAGCAGTAAATACGTGCTTTTCTTAACGTATGCCTGTGTGTGTGTGTGTGTGTGTGTGTGTGTGTGTGTGTGTGTGTGTGTGTGTGTGTGTGTGTGTGTGTGTGTGTGTGTGTGTGTGTGTGTGTGTGTGTGTGTGTGTGTGTGTTAGTGTGTATCTTTTTTCACTGCTGCCTCATCACCATTTGGACTCGCAATCGCCAGCAAGTACCCTCACGATTTGAGCAAGACTCTTTAGTCGATCTTTGGGTACTGCCAGGACCTCACACATCACACACTCCATCCCCCTCATTCAAAAAGGGACAGTACCCGCTCCTACTCAGCGGGAAAAAACCGGCTGGAGCGGGGTTTGACCTATGCCTGCCACGGCGCGAAGCATGGCAGCGCAGCGCTTTACCGTATGAGCTATAGGAGCGATGTGTGTGTGTGTGTGTGTGTGTGTGTGTGTGTGTGTGTGTGTGTGTGTGTGTGTGTGTGTATGTAATATTTTCAGGTTTAGTACCTTTACTTGAGTGTAGATATTTCAAACGTACGTACACATGATTATTAATAACGATAATGATAATAAAAAAAATTATATCATTAGTAACAATAATGATGATGGAAAAAATAAACTGATAAAAAATATTAATAATCTTGTTAATGATAATAATTAGTATAATTATAATAATGATAATAATGATGATAATAATAGTAATAATAATAATAATAATAATAATAATAATAATAATAATAATAATAATTATAATAATAGTAATGATAATACTAACAATAATAATAATAACAGCAGTAAACAGCAAAAATTATAATAATGATATTATTTTTATTATCATTATTATTATTATTATTATTATTATTATTATTATTATTATTATTATCATTATTATTGTTATTATCACTATCATTATCTTTATTATCACTACCTCCGCCAGGCCATGAGTGTGGGTTTTATGTGGCATAAGAGTGAGTGGTCGTCTCTCTGTGCAGGGTGTGCACAGAGTTGTGGCACACGCCGGGGCCGGGGCAGTGATCACTACACTAGTGCTGGTATCACTGGCCGCTAATTGCGTGCAGCATTATATCGCTCACACACAGTTTCTTAAGTCTTTTTTTACCTTCAGAGCGAAATAAAATTTTCGCTATATTATTATTTTTTTATTGCTATTATTGTGGCTGGTAATATTTTAATTTTGTTTTTGTTAGTATTGTGATTGTGATTACTTATTTTTTATGTTCTTTTTCTGCTGCTGCTGCTGCTATTACTACGGCTACTACAACTACTACTACTACTACTACTACTACTAATAATAATAATAATAATAATAATAATAATAATAATAATAATAATAATAATAATAATAATAATAATAATAGTAATAATAATGATAGTAATAGTAATAATAATAATCATAAAAATAATAATAACAACAGCAACAGCAAGAACCGCAGCTGTATTATTATTAGTAGTTGTAGTAGTTGTAGTAATGATAGTAGTAGTAGTTGTAGTAGTAGTAGTAATAATAGTAGTAGTAGTAGTAGAAAGTAATATCTGCAGAGGCAACAGCAACAGCATTATTACTGTGTACTACTATTATATTATGTTTGGTGTTGCTGCCGCTTGTATCGTCTTTGCGCTGTTGATGTCGTCATCGCCGAAGTCCGTTTGTTTGTGAGTGGTGGTGTTTCTTGCGCGAATTCCAAGTTTTCTTGTTATTTAGGCAAACATCTTCTGACATGCCTGTCGTCATGCCTTGGGGATTAAGCTCCACCAGTGTTGCCTGTCATTGGCCCAAATATGCTTTCTAAGACTTACTGTTTCTGAAGCTAATGAGGCAACCCTTTGACCTTTACTTTTCTCTAGGAAGCTACAAGGAAGCTGTTATAACACGCTGGGCGACGATGTACCGCGAGCATGCACCGGAGAGGTTAACCTTTATCTGGTAACGCAAAAGTGTGAAGACGACGCTCTTGACGCACTTTTTCTCATGATTAAGTTGCTGATTTATTCACCTCAATTAATTTCTAGTTTTCTTTTCATCGGCGGGTGGGTTGTTGGCCTTGGGGTTGTCGCGTCGGGGTTGCTGCCGCCGCTTGGTGGGCAGCGCGCGGCGTGCTGCGTGTAACCACATCGCTCGTTGCACAAACCCGTTGTTAATCTGTTTTGAGGCGTAAGTGGTTTTATATAGCTTTACTTTGGTGTGCTCCACTGTGACGTGCGCCAGGGATGAACACCCCACGGAGAGGAGGGCAAAGCTGGGGGCAAAAATAATTAGGTTACCGACAAATCTCGCGTCCCACGTCTTCGTCTGTTCGCCGTATCTGCAACTTGAAACAAGCTACCAGCATGAAATGATTTTTTGCGGTGAAAGTCACATTTATTCCCCACAAAATGTGTAGATTTTCTTTCCATGCGTACTTAGGCGACATCGAGTCTTTTCATCGGTATGACAAAATCGTGAAGGTAAAAGTTAAAACGGAAGGAGCTTTGTCGCGTCCACGTGCCTTCCTACGGTGCTCTCCTCACCGTGGCCCTCACCGTGGCCCTTAATAATTAATCATTTAGCAAGCCGCGGCCACACTGTCCCGGACCCAAGGCACACGCTACGCCACACACCTTCCTGCGTTCAGAACTGTGTTGAGCTACTCTTTATCGATCCCTGTAATGGGAGAGATCTCGGCCTCATGAGGTGTCAAGTGTTAGGGCAGAATACGCCGAACTTGCAACCATGAGTATTTTCGACGCTAATGTACTTCAGATATAGGCTACGATATCCACATCCGGAAAAAGTAAGGAGAGGCCTCGGCTTCATCAAGTGTCAATTGTTCTGCGCAGAATTTCAATCCGAACTCTTTGCCGTGAACAGCGCATTACCCTAGACGTCACCGGCCGCCGTGATATCCTGCCCTGGCAGAGAATTACCTTATTGGTCGCGGATTTATTCAACAGTTAGGGTAATCGACTATGCAGTGTGTTTTATTCTATTGATTTTATAACAAATACTTTAATTTCCATGATCAACTCTTAAGAAAATTTCCATGATCATTTCTTTAATTCATATGGTCATCAGTGTATGTTTTAGAAAATACAGGAGAAACTTTATTAATTTTAGACAAGAAGTTATACTTATTTTTATTTCTGAAAGTTTATGGACGGATATCATCCATACATATTTAGATATTTTCTTTGTAGATTTAAAGAAAATTAGAATTATAGGTGAGCATGGTCACAGAAATTGCTGCTGGATCATGTAGGACGTCGGACATTACAACAAGTATTCACGCCCTACATCTCCATACTCGCCGGGGGTCTGAATTCAACAAAAAATGTGTATATTCGCATGTCTGTCTTCGCTCCTTTACTAATCTCCCTGACATGTTTTTGAGGTGATATCCGGCACGAGCCCACACCCTACCTCTGCTACCGATTACCCTGATAAGCTTTGCAGGCGACTTCCCGTCCAAACTAAAAATATTACTTTAGTTATTTTGCCTTACAAGCTTCTAAGGTTATTTCCCGTGCGAAATCCAAATATTGCTTCAAGGGGTCCCCGGGGATGAGGGGACGAGGAGGGGGAAGGTGTACTGGGGACGGGAGAGTGTGAGGTGCGAAAGACATTAATTATTTCAACAAAAGATTGGAAATAAACTAAACCGAAGAGAGCGATTTCCTGTTCTGTCTTCACGCTTCTTCGCCGAGGTCGATGTTCAAGATGATCGCCAGAGCAAGGCCGTGCAGTCTTTGCTACAATCTCGCCTTGTTTACATTGCTCATTTTCTCCCGTCGCTATCCTTTGAAACTTTTGTGTGTGAGGATTCATTTAACCTCTTTACTTACCTCATTGGACTCCGCGCATTATTTCACAAAAACGCAAGGCACTGTTCTATATCATTGTTTGTCAGGTCCCCTTAAGTCATGCGAATGTTCCATGCTCCCACAGCGATGGTCTGCCTCCCGCACCCATGCCCGCCCCCACGTGGCAGGCGGCGGCGGACTCACGACGCCCGTCATGCTGCGCTAACCGCCTGCACAAGATAGGTGCCCTAAATTATGGATCCACCGTTCACGCCGCCAGGAAGTATTGTGTTCTTTAGGTGATAGATTGGATGGAACAATGGGATGCAAGCTACAGTATATCCGTCTAGATGTGTGTATAGATAGATACGTATGCGTGAATGTGTGTACTTAACATGCATGCATGTGCGGGTCTATGTATCTCTGCATCTATGCGCATACACAGATGCAGAGACAGATAGACAGACATGGAGATGTGATGACATATGAGAGATAAGTAGACATGCATGACGGTGATGTGGCGGCGCCCTCCCGACACTCCCGCCGGGGCTACTTCGAAGAACTGTTGATGGCTTACCTGGGGACAGTTGATCTGAAGACGAGGACGACGGAGAGGTATATATAGGCCTCTGTTGGTGATGCTGTTGCTGCAGGGATATTGAGAGAGCGAGATGGGGAGGGATGAGCAGGTCGTGCGAAAAGGGGTCGGCGGTGACGGGTGGAACTCCTGTGGGCCCGCCACCTCCGGGAGCGGCGGCTGTGGCTGGGCTGCTGCTGCTGCTGCTGCCGGAGGTGACGGGAGAGCGGTAAAGCAAAGAAAGTTCACGCACCTCGTTCTCCTCCTGCGCCTGTTGCCGCCGGAGCGCCACCTGCGCTGCCATCACCCGCTGCCGCTCGGCGATGAGGGTGCACTTAGCACAATTACAGTCACGCCACCTGCAGTAACGCTTGTGGCCCTTGAGAGCAGACACAACGCCATGGTTACGGCAGCGGGCGCATTTTGGCGTGCGCTGATACCGTTCCGACGCCCGCAGGAAGAGCGCGGGCGGCAGGGACGACAGCATTTGGCGCTGTGCCATTAAAAGGGCATCGCCCACAGGAACGTCCACGTTCGACCCGCTCATAACGGAGGAGGTCGTCCCGTCACCGCCGACGCCGCCGCCTCTGAAACCCCCTGTTGACGTAATTGTGGCTGACACTCCCCGTGCCGAGGATGGACGTGTCGCCGCGCCTGGCCCTGCGTCAGGCACCGCCGTGTCGGGATAGGGAGACTGCCGCGCCCCGCCGTGGACCGCTCCAACCGCTCGCTCCCCGTTACTACTAATAAGCAACAAGTTTGGCGGAAGCTGACACGATAATAATCTTCCTTTAGATCCTTTGCCTCAGTATTCGCGCGGGGCCACGCCCACACCCAGAGGCCGCCTGCCATTGGCGGCCGCCCCGCTTCCCAGAACGAATGATTGGCTGAGGGAGTTGATACACTCTGCGAGCTGCGCTCTGATTGGTGGACGTCGCGGCCCGGCAGAGGAAGTAGCCGACGTGGGTGGAAGCCTCCTCACCCATGCTGAAGAGGATGATACCAAGGAAGAAACTGTTGCCAGTTATGTAACACGGCATGAAGTTAGTGCCCAGCCGTAGCCACAGGGCCCACCAGGGCACGCCATGACACCCCACGGGACGCGACACAGGCGTAGTAGCGGCCGGGCCTTGTGGCGGGCGGGTCGCCTCCGCCAACCCGGAAGAATGTCAATATCTGTGGCGGCCGCTGCAGGGTCGTGTGCAACCCAGGTCACTCTGCTGAAATGTTACAGTAACAATGGCCGCCCCCGAGCCGGGCACCATGTTGTTGCCTGCAGCCCTCCGAGGGGGGGCGAGGAAAGGAAAGATTCTGAAACTGCATTGGCTACAGAGTTATAACCCTTGATTATTGTTAACTGCTGTTCATGTTGCTTTGAGTGACGTAAATAGCATGCAGTATTTTGAAGATCGGGATCCACCTCCTCAGCACCACGGCGGTTACGCGAGACGACTCTGCCTTCTCTCTCTCTTTCCTTCTCCATTACCGTCGCTCAACACCTGCCGCTGTGCACGCCTCACATTTATTTTCTTTTAATCATCTCTTCCTTCCTTCCCTCCCTCTTTCCCTCCCTCCCTTGCTCCATGGCAAGACTCGCACTCTCTGTACTGCAAGACTTCCGCACAGCTTCGAGCATTTTCCTTCCCTCCCTCCGTCCTGTGAAGTGAGACGCGCTTTGCCGGTCTTTCCTTCACTCCTTCCGGTCCCGGCCACTCAACGATTACGGTCTCGGCCCCTGTCTTTTTACCTCTCCGTAACAATGCCCCTCCCCCCCTCCATCTCTCTCTCTCTCTCTCTCTCTCTCTCTCTCTCTCTCTCTCTCTCTCTCTCTCTCTTCTGTTATCGCCTTTCCCTTTATTCCCAGTATTCCCTTTCCGTTCGTTACGCATTTCCTTCTTCATCTTCGTTATCCTCCTCCTCCTCCTCCTCCTCCTCCTCCTCCTCCTCCTCCTCCTTTTCATTGTTCCTCTTCTCTTCCTGCTTTTACTCCACACGTTACGTATTCTCCTCCTTATTCTGCTCCTCTTCTTTATCCTCTTCGTCCGCACCCCTCCTCCTCCTCCTCCTCCTCCTCCTCCTCCTCCTCCTCCTCCCTGGACCTTTTACCTCTCATTCGCCGCCACTTTTCTCCCGCCAAAAATCAAGGGTAAAAAAGACCGACAAGTGGGGAAAAAAATGTCATATCTTGGCCATTTTTAGACACCCAGAGGAAAGAACGGGGCCTTGATGGTGTTCTCCTCTCCCTTATTCTCTTATGCACCAGCCTTTAACGGTTGAAATGTATCTTATAACAGTTTAGCAAGAAGTGTCGTAGAGGATATACGTAAGAAAGGTGTGCATAAAAAGAGAGGGTTAAGTGTCTCAGGAGGGTTTTTTTCATTTGTGTAATGCCTATGGCGCCGGTAGGCTTTCTTGATGGGGCCTGATGGTTAGCCCCAGCCCGTTATGGCGCAGGCAAGTGCAAGTTAGAGTGGCGCCATCTTGCTTGGCTCATGCTGTCCCCCGGAGCTCATTTTTTATCCCCTTTTTTAGATAGAGAACCTATGAGTCCGGGTTAATAGAGGGTCTTCAGGACAGCATGTAGGTAGTCTTAGGCCACTCGACAGTGGCTGAAAACTCCCAACGAGCGCATGGCGGCGAGCGGTACGTGCACCACTAGTCCTCCTAGACGCGGCGCCCACACGTTAACCACTCAACCACCGCCTCCCCATGTTATGTGTGATCGAGTTGAGGAAGGTGTATACTGGTGAGAATGAAAGAAAAAGTATAGTTACATGAGAGAGAGAGAGAGAGAGAGAGAGAGAGAGAGAGAGAGAGAGAGAGAGAGAGAGAGAGAGAGAGAGAGAGAGAGAGAGAGAGAGAGAGAGAGAGAGAGAGTATAATTCACCACGGCCTGATCCTAATACCTTCCCGGTGAGGGCCTCGGAGCTCGTTAGATGATCCTTGGGTGCTGCTGGGACCTCTGACACCACACACACTCGTCCCCCCCTTTTTTTTTTTTTTTACATTGCTGCCTATTGCGCCGGTAGGCTTCTTCCCGGTGGATCCTGATGGTCGGTCCAAGGCTTGGGTCCGTGGGGCCCGTCGGCCCCAGCCAGTGCGCGCGCGCGCGTGTTTATAGTGGCGCCATCTGGCTGGCTCATGCTGCCCTCCCCTCCCAGATTTTTTTTTGATCCTGAATCTAGAGTCCGGGGGGTGGGTCTTCTGGGACAGCATGTGTGGGTTTTTTTCCACTCGGGCGGCGGCTGAAAATCCATCCCAGCTTGGTGGCACCGGCGGAACTGTCCTCCTCCTGAACACGAGGCCCCTACTTTTTGACTCCTCAGCCGCCTCCTTGCTCAAAGGGAGACAGTTACCTACCCAGACCAAAGCCTTAGCTCACTGCACCTAGTGTGTGTGTGTGTGTGTGTGTGTAATTCACCACGTCCTGATCACTAGCTGGACTCGTCATCGCCGGCAAGTACTCTCACGATTAGAGTTCGACTTATTATAGTTGATCTCAGGGTACTGCTGCATGGGACCTTCACACACCACACACCCCATTTCCTTTGATCAAGGGGGGACAGTAACCACTCATTGTCAGCGGAAAAATTCCGGCCTGAGCGGGACTCGAACCTCCGCCAGTCAGGCCGCGAAGCTTGGCAACGCAGAGCTTAACCACTGAGCTAACGGAGCGGTGTGTGTGTGTGTGTGTGTGTGTGTGTGTGTGTGTGTGTGTGTGTGTGTGTGTGTGAGAGAGAGAGAGAGAGAGAGAGAGAGAGAGAGGGGGGGGGGGGAGGGGCTGGGAGTGTTAAGAGATTTACGTAGGTGTTCAGACCCCTTTGTTCCAAATTAAGTGTTCTGTCCCTAAACCTAATGAAACAAAATCAGATTAAATAACTATCAAGACGTTGCATCTCTGCCTCAGCCAATATTTATGTGAAGGAAGTGGCGTTTGAGTTTGTTTTGAAATTAATCAATCGTGTTGCCGTGAACCACTGAAGATGGAAGCTTTTCCATTCCCTCACAACAACATTGGTGAACAAAGAATTTGGTACAGTTTGAAAGTATTTCCTTACACTTAACTTAAGTGCCATTATTTCTCCTTCCTGAGGTTCATCGATCATAAAGGAATTGAATGGTTCCATATTCGCGAACCATTAAAAATACTTTAAAACATTCGTTCAGCGTTCCTCGGAGACGGCATTTCTCTATAGAGACCATGTTTAGAGATGAGAGCCTTTTCTCGCAATGTTTATTGCGCAGTGAATATATCAGCTTTGTTGCCCTACGTTAAACACCTGATTTAGCAATGACCTTTGCATGGTGTAGAGGCGGAGTGTCATGGTTAAAGTACCGGAGCCGCGTCCAAGACGACGCGGATTCGAGTCCTGCCCGCCGCCACACCTGGGATTTTTTAGTCACCACCGAGTGGCCTAAGACGATCCATGCACATGCTGTCCTGAAGACCACCTATCAACCCGGACTCTCTCTAAAAGAGAGACTCAAATATGATCTCCGGGGGGCAGCACGAGCCGAGTAAGATACTATAAACACTTGCCTGCTCCATAATGGGCTGGAGCCGACTATATCAGGCCCCACCAGGAAAGCCTACCGGCGCCATAGGCCGAAATAAATAAATATATATATATATATATATATATATATATATATATATATATATATATATATATATATATATATATATATATATATATATATATATATATATATATATATATATATATATATATATATATATATATATATATATATATATATATATATATATATATATATATATATATATATATATATATATATATATATATATATATATATATATATATATATATATATATATATATATATATATATATATATATATATAGTATATACATATTTATATTTTTAATGAAAGGTTTAATGGAGCTCAACACATTCTCGTCGCTGTATTCGCTGCCACGATGCATTTTGGGGAGAATTCAAGGTTTGACGCGATTTTGACACCAGTATCCAGCAAACTATACTTTTAAGCTTTACATCGCACATTTCATAATCAAATTTCCTATTCTTATTTCCCACTTGAAAAAATCTGACTTATTAATGAATATGCACTTCTTCCATATATCAGATCAATCTGAAATCGTATACAAATCTTCTTGAAGGTTTACACGTCGTGATCTTAAAGTATGTATAGTTACCAATCTTTTTGTCGTCAGCAAATTCAGTAATGCAATTTATAAGTCCAGCCTCGATTACATTGATGTAAATAATGAAAAGTATTGCTCCAAGAACAGAACTCTGCCTCTGAGGGATACCACTAGGACTGGCGCCCTCTCTCAGGCAGCTCCATTAGTGACGATCCTCTGTCGTGTGTTGATAACCAGTTTGCGATCTTCTTGTGTGCTTTCGCTTTCGTGGTCGAGTGGTTAGCACGCCTAGCTGCGAACCTGCGGGCCTGGATTCTAATCCACATGGCCTGCAGTCAGTGCGCAGCCAACCCAGTTGTTTATCCTCCCTTTGGGGATGGTCGATAAATGGGCCTACCTGGGGAAACCTAGAGAGGGTAAACTGTGGTAACCCGGATGTTGCACTTGCCCTGTGTTCGGGGTAATGGGGTTTTCACCCATCACAGGTTCAAGGTCCAATACGACGGAGATGAGCACCGAGGGCACGTGCAACTATAGCATATGCTCCCAACTTTGCTTTTACCTTCAATACATAATTGTTTGATCTTGCAAAGTATCAAAAGGTGTGAAGCTTTATCAAATACCTCTTAAAACTCTAGATAACGTCCAGTGATTTGGTTACTTCCTACACTAAAAAAAAATCATTATAAGCTCAGTAACTTGTTACCTTTAATCGTTGCTTTCATGCATGCTGTACCTTCTCCTCTGAAACAAAGCTTGTTGCATGACTTCACCCATGACCCCGCTGCACAAAGCTTCCCTTTTCCCTTTTTTACACAAATTGATAATATGACGAGATATCCAATATTTTCACTCTCTCATTCCTGTCGTGAGCAAACCACTGTATTGCCTCCTTCCTATACGACTTAGACTCTTTCAAGACACCTCCTAAACAAAATTAAAATCTCTTGGCTTATTTTGTTTTCACTCGTGGGAGCCGCACGTTGCGTCCATTATTTATGTATTTTGTGAAGCTCTTTAATTGTCTCCGTTACCAAGAAAAAAGCGTCGCAATAGTTTCACTGGGCACTGGGCTTTCGTATACCAATACAGTCGTTTACGACAAAAAACGAAATACCTATACCGTTATTTATCCATCATTCATAGCCTTACGTGGCATTGATTTCTTTCGTCTGTGTATCCTCTGTTGTCACTGCCGTGAGTCTAACACAAACGCGGACGTTTCACTTGTATGGCGGAAAATTTTCACTCGTGCCAATTATTTTTCTTATAATCATGGATCCGTTTGTTCTACGAGCATTACATTTGTTCTGATACTTCAACACTTATAGTTCAGGTGCATAACGGGTGAGCACTCGCCCCGTTTATTTATTTATTATTTTTTTTCCACCACCACAGGAAGCACCGCACAATGTTACCTGCATGCAAGCTTTTCCTCTCTCGGAGGTTAGGTTTTGGCCCCTTCATACCATGCCCGTTGAAACTTGGGCGGGATGGAGGGGGGAGGGCTGGAGTCGAATATAATGGGTGTGCCTTTAGTGACCTTGGAAACGAATTATTAATGAACCTCTTGCTTCCTCTTGGATGACCCTCTTCACCCCTGCAGAGCTTTTTCACTGGCCGATACAAGAAGGAGTCTTCCTGTTCCCCTTCAACCATGTTCTTGTTAGCAGTGTTGGTAATCCTTCAAAATACTTCTCTTTGGAAACCCGGAGAAATAATATAGTTTACACGCCGCAAAGTACCTTAAATATGCTGTGATACATAATAATACATATTTTGCTTCATAGTGACATGAAAAGTGTATCATATTTAACCGTGAGGACGATTTGTTTACCCTACACACTCGGACAAGCTGACCATCGCTTTGTTCGAGAAACAAATTCTCATATTTCACGAAGGGCAGCACTGTCGGTAATCCTGAATCGAATTGGACTGACGTAGTGAAGCGAGAGTCAGTGCTGGCGTCGAGGAGTATTGGGTGTGTATACTTGTCTGATCAAAATAGTACAGGAACAAAGAAGTCTGAAAATACTAGAGGAATGGCTCGTGCAGTATATATATTACAGCAAAGGAGAAAGCTCAAGGTCAGGAACAGGAAACAAAAAATAAAAACCCGGCTCAGTGCTCCTCCCGTACAAGAAAATAGAAATGAGTGATACTTATGTGATACCTGTGTGATGTCTATAGGGTTTTTAAAGGTTATAAAGTCCATTGCTATTACATTAACGAGGGAAAGTTATGTGCAAAACCAAATATTCTGCGAAGGCATTGACGAAAAAGTGGTCACTATACTGTCTCTTGACGACGAGGGGGAGCAGTTTCTTTTCCTCCCGCTCTTTTCCTTCGCGCACTACAAGGATACACAAGATCACAAGGAGACAACGTATACAAGGAGCCTGGCAGCCTACACATAGCAACTCCTAATCGTTAGTTATTCACCAAATTCCCTTCCCGTCCATAAATGCATCTAACCTCCATTTAAAGCTTTCATTTATGTTTGCCTCAACTACATGCCAGCTCAGATTGTACCCCCCCCCCCCCCTTGTTTATGAACCAGTTGTTGCTTATTTCCTTCCTGAACTTAAATTTATCCAACTTACACCGTTGCTTCGTGTTATTCCATCAGTCTTTAATTTAAGTATTTAACTTTAATCGTCCTTATGTCCCCCTAATCCATTTAAAAACCTCAATGAGATTCCCACACAGTCTAGTCTTTCCAAAGAATGTAAATTCTTTATTTAGTCCTTGACTGTACGGTAAGTTCCTAAGTCCCTGGATCGTTTTAGTCTTTCTTCTCTGTAGTGCCTCGAGGGAATCTATATCCTTTCGGTAACAGCGGCACCAAAACTGAACAGAATAATCCAGCTGAGGCCTAACCAGGGACAAATACAATTCAAAGGTAATTTCAGCACTGTAGTTCCTTGCAGTTCTAGAAATGAAACCCAAGACTCCATCAGTGCAGTTTCTGACAGTAATGAAAGGAGTTTTAGGTCGAAGGCCATAGTTCACACGCACATCCAAATCCCTTTTGCAGCTTAAGTGGTCAAGAACTTTGTTATTTAATGTGTAGATACTTTGGAAGTTATTTCTTCCCTCTCTTAGAACGTTGCATTTGTTGATGTTTAACTGCACCATCCATTCGTCTGCCCACTCACACAGGACATTTCGTTCCTCCTGAAGTACCACAGCGTTGTCGTCTGAACTGATCAGTCCTCCTATTTTTGTGTGATCAGCAAACTTGCTTATGTCGCTGGTTATATTTCAGGCAAGATTGTTGATGAATGTGAAAGACAGAGGAGAGTATCAGGACACCTCTCTATACCCGAAACTAGCCTCTATTTTGGCCCCTCGTTCTGTTTTCTTTCGTTGGAGCAGCGTCTAGACTCTAGACCTAGAGGGCCTTTTTGTTCCTGTTTCTTTCTCTCTTTTGTTTTATTTTTTTACCCTTGAGTTGCCTCTCTTTCCGTAAAAAAAAATATATAAATAAATAAAAAAAAACAGTAGTGGACCAAGAACTGTTCCCTACTGAATGCCATTACTAACTCGACCTCGGTCCGGTTTATAAGAACATAAGACCATAAGGAGTCTGCAAGAGGCCAGTAGGCCTATGCAAGGCAGCTCCTGTGAACCTAATCCCACCAACCATCACTATCCATGAATTTATGTAACATTTTTAATGTGTCTGTCATATTGGCACTCACCTCATGAATGCCAAGCCTGTTCCACTTATCCATTACTCTGTTAGTGAACTATTTTTTGCCATTGTCCTTGTTGGATCTAAATTAATCCAACTTAAACCCGTTTCTACGTGTCCTACCTGGCTCTCTTACCAGCAGAACCTTATTAATATGCCACTTACTAAAACCTTTCATCCATTTATAAACCTTGATCAAGCCTCCTCGCATTCTTCGCCTTTCTAGAGAATCCAAATTTAATTGTTTAAGTCTTTCCGCAAATAGCATGTTTCTTAACCCGTGAATCATTTTCGTCATCCTTCTCTCTACCGATTCTAACATTTTGACATCCATTCTATAGTAAGGTGACCAAAACTGAACCGCATAATCGAGATGAGGTTTCACTAATGCTAAATATAACTTGAGGATGACTCCGGCGCTTCTGTTGCTTACGCTCCTTGAAATGAACCCCAATACCCTGTTTGCTCGATTTCTAGTCTGAATGCATTGTGCCCTTGGATGAAGATTAGAGCTCACAAAGACCCCATTTACCTAAACTCTCTGCGTCCTGTCACTAAGCCGCGCCTTATTCTACCTCATAATTTTAATCTCTATCCCGTCATGGGCTTTGGTGAAACAATTTGTCGGATGCTCTACTAAAGTCAAGATAAAAAAAACATCTTAATTTTCATCAACATCTTCCGCTTCCATCTTTTTTTTATATAAAATGACGAAAGCTTAGTGGGACAAGTTTTAGCTTTAGTGAAGACGCTGGAAGCTATGGGTGAGGTTATGTTTCTCTCAATGGTCACGGATATTTTTAATTTTCCTACAACCGACATTAAATTAATTGTGCGGAAATAGACAGTACTGATTTATACTTATTTATCAGCACAACATTGGTCCTCCTCCATAATGGCAATACTTCCCTGGTGTCAAGAGACCTCCTAAAATGCTGGCCACTGGTTCAGAAATTGTCTTTCCTTTTCCTAAATTCCTTTAGAACACGCGGGAAAATATCATCTGGTCCAGGTGAAGTAGTTCCTTTAGTTTATCTCTTTCATAAAGATACTTTTCCTCGAAAGGGATATTTAAAATACGGGACCTGAACTCCAGCCACTGACTCAATAAATTATGCATTGTCCTTTACTCTTTTACACAACCTTATTTCTTTTACTTCTCCTTTTTTTTTACACTCCAGTAGCACATACGGGTTCTAATCAATATTCCTTCTCTTCATTATGCATGACAGTTTTAGATATATGATTGCCAATACTTGGTCTTTGGTTCCCATTGCTAAGCTGTCATTTATCCTGGCCATCTTAGTCAAGACAAAACTTTCTGTTCAAGTAAATCCCTGTCCATGTCCAACTTCCTGATGCAGTATTTAACCAGTACCTTAACTCTTTCATCCCTTTCACTGGTAGGCTCTGGAGGAGTCTTCGTCTTGTGATTTTTTTCTCTTTGAAACTAAACTTCATCATGTATTTCGGCTTCTATTTCCGTCTCAGTTATGCCGCAACATGTTATGGACGTACACTGTCTTATACTCAGCCTTCCTCCGTCTGTATTTCCTCCTTCCTACGACTTGAAATTTTTCAAGAGAAGAGTATCAAGACCTCTCCTTCCGAAACTAACCGCTCTTCTGGCTTCTTATTTGTTTCTTTTATTGGAGCAGCGCCCAGCGGACATTTTTTGTTATTGTTATTTTTGTTTTTTGCCCTTGAGCTGCCTCCATTGCTGTAAAGAAAAAAGAAGTTTTGTTGTACCCTTAGTCTGTCTTGTATTGTAAAAGAAAACAACCTACATAAAAGAGACGTCCGAGTAGAAGCGTGTAGCAGTCTGGTACTCTTCCCTCACCTTGGTAATGAAGGCGCCAGACACCAGTCACGTCGAGGGGTGTGGCACAGCGAACCGTTACAATCAGGTCGTCCATTGCTCGGCGAATGGTCCTTTACTTTTCACTGTCGACTCAATGGGATGTTAATAGGTGGCTCATAATTATATACCCTGAAAATCGTTCATTGTGGCGCTTTCTGACTGTCTGTCTGCCTGTCTATCTGTTTGTCTATCTGTCTGTCTGTCTGTGTCTTTTTCTCTCTCTATATATATCTGTCTGTCTGTCTGTGTCTTTTTCTCTCTATATATATCTGTCTGTCTGTCTGTGTCTTTTTCTCTCTATATATATATCTGTCTGTCTGTCTTTCTGTCTGTCTTTATGTCTTTTGTTTGCCTTTCTTCTGTTTCTCTCTCTCTCTCTCTCTCTCTCTCTCTCTCTCTCTCTCTCTCTCTCTCTCTCTCTCTCTCTCTCTCTCTCTCTCTCTCTCTCTCTCTCTCTCTCTCTCTCTCTCTCTCTCTCTCTCTCTCTCTCTCTCTCTCTCTCTCTCTCACACACACACACACACACACACACACACACACTATAAAGAACATTCAAGCGCTCTAACTAGGGAAGCGTCTTTTGTGTGACCTGGATAAAGGCGAAAACTCCTTTAGCTCGCTTCATAATGTTTGTGTGGAGAGGCGTCACATCACTCATCCCCCGCTAATGATGACTCTCGCAGAATATCACAACAACAAGCTTTGTGTGCGCCACTACTCCCATTAGTTAATAACGCCTCGCACCTTACATCGTTGGACGCCATTCATCATCATCATCATCACCATCGTTATTATCATTATTAGTCTTTATTATAGTTCACTGCAGGACAAAAGCTTTTCCAACGTTATGATATTTGTGTACTCCCACGTACTATTCCGGTAAATACTCTAGTTTCATCTTTCCACTCAGTCTTCTGTCTGCTCTGACTTATATAATTTGTGGGTTGCTTACCCCTCCGTGGGCCCTGGCAGTCGGAGTGCTGCTCATGCTGTTCATCCTCCCCAACGTTGCCAAATTATCGTACTCATCGCATTGCATTTTCGTAGTTTCTGACCGATAACTAGAGCAAAAACAAACAAACAAACATCAATAAATAGGAGTTTTAACGCTAACTTCAATTTTCTATCGTTATTTGTGTAGGTACGAGAGTTTGAAGCTTAAAAGTGATAAATACAATGTGGTAAATACGATAATCTGGCAACGCTGATCCTGCCTTTCTGTCTGGTCGATAAATGGGTACCTGGGGAAACCTGTGGAAGGTACACTGTGGTAACTCGGATGTCACATTGTCCCGTGTCCCGAGGTAATTGTTGTTACCTACCACAGCCTCAAAGGGCCAACGGATCGGAGATGATCACCGCAGCCACGCGCAGCTATAGCGTATGCACCCACCTTTACCTGTACCTCACTTTGTCTTGGTTGTCCATTAGTTATCAGTTCTACGTATGATATGACCTGTGTAAGTTCATTTCTTATTCTTTATCGTCTGTATTCAACGTTTGTCTACTCTAATACATGATGTTCGCTACTTGTGTCTCCATGGTATACCCAACAATTTTCCTTCATGCCTCTTTGTGCGCTTCTTACCTTTTTTCTCTAGCTCTCTTGTGAGGCGCCAAGTTTATGAACCGTGTGTCAGTAAAGGAAGAATACACTGATTGTACACCTTTCTTCTTATTACTTTGTTCACCAAAAGCGCTCAGTTCCATTTTTATTTATTTCTATTTTTTTTCGTGGGCTGGGTTTGCGCCTGTTGTTTACCCTAGGTATGTGCATTCCCCTGTCTGCTAAAGTTTTTCGGTTTCGGTCGTTATTTGTTGTCCCGCCAACTATACTTACTAAACATAACCTTCGTGTTCTTTATATTCATCTTCAGACCTAAAAAAACAGCTCCCCGGGTGAAACTTGGCCACCTTGGTGTAGTATGGCCAACCCTTCCCAATACTGATAAACCACTGGGAGGTCATTGTATGGCCGACAGTACCGAGACGGATGAACGACTACGGAAAGGACGGAGTACTAACGATTTAATAGTAAACCCGACAATTATATAATAGCAAACAAAAAATATGACAGCAAAGTATGTATATATGGTACAGCATGTCCAGAACAAAAATAAAACAAAAATAAGATAAAGTACAGCAAACATAACCTAGAAGAGCATATTGAAGATCAATCAGAAATTATCTGATAGGGAACGAGAAATAAAAAAAGTAAATCTAGAAATGAATGACAAAACACAGATTAGACAGCAAAGTGAGCATACTGAAGCAACCTTTAGAGTTTAGACAGTAAACTGAAAGTGGGGCTGACAGAAGTGAAAGTAAATCAAGGACGGAGCGGCAAACCAAGGATCAGGCAGCAACAGAAGACCCGACAGCTATAAAAGAACAGCAAACTTACGATAAGACAATAAACAAAGATCGAGATGGAAAAACTAAACAGCAAATTGAGATTGTTAGTAAGGATGATGGAACGAGAATTTGAGAGTCAGTCAAGGGTCGGACAGCAAACAGAGAATATAACAAGGATGGAGCAGCAAAGCTATAGAATCTGATTTTGACAGCAAAGAAAAGGTGGAATAACAAGTCATGGATCGCAGCCTCGCTGCACAAGAGTTTTCTACTCAGGCTCATCATTATACTGCCCAACCTATTAATGCAATAGTTAACCAGTATCGTCACACTCATTGGTAAGCTCTGGAGTAGCCTGCCGTCGCCTTTTTCTTCCTTCATATGGCTTAAACTTTTTGAAGAGGGAGAATCCAAACACCTATCCAACCGGGTTTTTTTTTTCTATATTCTTGATACAGGAACACGTGTTAAGAAAAGACTGAATAAAAAAAACGGGAAGAGGATTGAAAAGGAACAACAGACTGAAACACAAACACTTAGAGAAAGGAAGGTAGGAAAGACTAAAGAACGACAGCAGAACGAGATAAAAAAAAAAGCGTGTAGATTTTTTTTTTTTTTTTTTTTTTTTACAGCTAAGGAGACAGTTCAAGGGCGTAAAGAAAAATAAATAAAAAAAGCCCGCTACTTACTGCTCCTGAATAGAAGTCAAAGGAGTGTCCAAAAAGAGAGATCAATTCCGGGAGGAGAGGTGTCCTGATACCCTCCTCTTGAAAGAGTTCAAGTCGTAGGCAGGAGGAAATACAGATGAAGGAAGATTGCTCCAGAGTTTACCAGCGTGAGGGATGAAAGAGTGAAGATGCTGGTTGACTCTTGCATAAGGGGTTTGGACAGTATAGGGATGAGCATGAGTAGAAAGTCGTATGCAGCGGGGCCGCGGGAGGGGGGGAGTCATGCAGTTAGCAAGTTCAGAAGAGCAGTCAGCATGAAAATATCGATAGAAGATAGAAAGAGAGGCAACATGGCGGCGGAATTTGAGAGGTAGAAGACTATCAGTATGAGGAGGAGAGCTGATGAGACGAAGAGCCTTTGACTCCACTCTGTCCAGAAGAGCAGTGTGAGTGGAGCCCCCCCACACATGAGATGCATACTCCATACGAGGGCGGACAAGGCCCCTGTAAATGGATAGCAACTGTGCGGGGGAGAAGAACTGGCGGAGACGGTACAGAACGCCCAGCCTCGAGGAAGATGATTTAGTAAGAGATGAGATATGAAGTTTCCAGTTGAGATTTTGAGTTAAGGATAGACCGAGGATGTTTAGTGTTGAAGAAGGTGATAGCTGAGTGTTGTCAAAGAATAGGGGATAGTTGCTTGGAAGATTGTGTCGAGTGGATAGGTGGAGAAACTGTGTTTTTGAGGCGTTGAAGGACACCAGGTTCCTCTTGCCCCAATCGGAATTAATAGTAAGGTCTGAGGGTAAGCGTTCTGTTGCCTCCACCCTTGAATCGTTAAGTTCCTGTAGGGTGGGTCTTCTATTAAAAGAAGTTGAGTAATGCAGAGTGGAGTCATCGGCGTAAGAATGGATAGGACAGTTCGTTTTGGAAAGAAGATCATCAATGAACAACAGAAAGAGAGTGGGAGATAGAACAGAACCCTGTGGGACACCACTGTTAATAGGTTTAGGGGAAGAACATTGACCGTCCACCACAGCAGAAATAGAACGGTCAGAAAGGAAACTGAAGATATAGATACAGAGAGAAGGATAGAAACCGTAGGAGAGTAGTTTGGAAAGCAAAGATTTGTGCCAGACCCTATCAAAAGCTTTTGATATGTCCAGCGCAATAGTAAAGGTTTCACCGAAATGGCTAAGAGAGGATCACCAAGAGTCAGTTAGGAAAGCAAGATCACCAGTAGAACGCCCCTTGCGGAACCCATACTGGCGATCAGATAGAAGGTCAGAAGTGGAAAGGTGCTTTTGAATCTTCCGGTTAAGGATTGATTCAAAAGCTTTAGATAGACAAGAAAGTAAAGCTATAGGACGGTAATTTGAGGGATTGGAACGGTCACCCTTCTTAGGCACAGGCTGTATAAAGGCATACTTCCAGTAGGAAGGAAAGATAGATGTTGACAGGCAGAGGCGAAAGAGTTTGACCAGGCAGGGTGACAGCACGGAGGCACAGTTTTTAAGGACAATAGGAGGCACTCCATCAGGTCCATAAGCCTTCTGAGGATTGAGGCCAGAGAGGGCATAGAAAACATCATTTTGAAGAATCTTTGTAACAGGCATAAAGGAGTCAGAGGGGGGATGAGTAGGAGGAATATGCCCAGAATCGTCCAGAGTGGAGTTTTTAGAAAAAGTTTGAGAAGAGTTCAGCCTTAGAGATAGATGAGACGGCAGTGTTGCCGTCAGGACTGAGGAGTGGAGAGAAAGATGAAGAAGTGAAGTTGGAGGAGATGTTTTTGGCTAGATGCCAGAAGTCACTGGAAGAGTTAGAGAAAGCAAGCTTTTGGCATTTTCTATTGATGAAAGAGTTTTTGGTTAGTCGGAGAATAGATTTGGCACGATTCCGGGCAGAAATGTAAAGTTCATGGTTAGAATTAGTTCGAAGGCTCTGGTATCTTTTGTGAGCTGCCTCTCTATCATTGACAGCACGAGAACAAGCGTGATTAAACCAAGGCTTTTTAGCGTGAGGAGTAGAGAAAGTACGTGAAATGTATGCCTCCATTCCAGAGACAATCACCTCTGTGATGCGCTGAGCACACACAGAGGGGTCTC
The DNA here is from genome assembly GCF_024679095.1 of Eriocheir sinensis. NCBI lineage: Eukaryota > Metazoa > Arthropoda > Malacostraca > Decapoda > Varunidae > Eriocheir > Eriocheir sinensis. The sequence goes on along the minus strand of NC_066540.1, from coordinate 8,799,656 downwards.
GCTCCTGGAAGCAATAATCATTCCACGGGAAATCGGAAAAGTACATCCTAAGGTCGTCCCACCGAGCTGAAGCAAAATGCCAGAAGCATCGCCTCTTCGGTGGGTCCAGAAGGTGTACAGGAGCGATAGGACAGGATACAGAAATAAGGTTGTGATCGGAGGAGCCCAACGGAGAGAACAGTTTGACAGAGTAAGCAGAAGGGTTTGTAATGTGTATATTATAATATACATGTGAATGTGTGAATGTATGTCATAACACCATGGCACAGCCGCACCCAAGGATGTTTATTATCACGTCGGTGCATAGGTTGTGCTTAGGAGGTGCTCCTTGCCGTGGGAACGGTGCTGATTCAGCAAGCCTGCTGCACCGGATCGCTCCTGCACCGGCGAGAAGCCGGCAGAAATTAGCGGCGACGGGCGAGAGCAGAGGACTGCTCGGGATGTGCGTACGACTCCTCCACAAAACCTGTAACTATTCTGTAAGACCGTTAATATAGTTAAAACGCCCAAAATAACTGTTTAAATCAACCAGAGAGAGAGAGAGAGAGAGAGTAAATTAAGTGAACTCAAAGTGAACTTAACGGCTCCGCTCGGCCAACACATAATACACCTCACTTAAGTAAAGGCTATTGTGTTATCTCAACCACTTCAATCAACTGGAGAAAGCAGGCAACGGTACACCGGACCTGACGTGAGATAACAGTTCGCGCCTTAAACAAAAACACTTAAAAACAGCTAACAAAAACGGCTAACAGGTTTGAGGTAAGGAAGAGGGCTAGAATGTTGGGCCTGTCTCCAAGACGGTCGGGAATACGTGTAGGGTGCTGGACCAACTGCTCTAGATCGTTGAGGATAGCAAAGTTGTAGGCTTGTTCCCCAGGTTGGTCACTGAAAGAGGATGAAAGCCAAAGCTGGTGGTGAACATTGAAATCTCCTAGGATGGAGATTTCAGCGAAGGGAGAGTGGGTCAAGATGTGCTCCACTTTAGAGTTCAAGTAGTCAAAGAATTTTACATAGTTAGTAGAGTTAGGTGAGAGATAAACAGCACAGATGTATTTAATAATAGAATGACAATGAAGTCTTAGCCAGATGGTGGAAAATTCTGAAGAATCAAGGTTGTGGGCACGAGAGCAAGTGATGTCGTTGCGAACGTAGGCGCAACATCCAGCTTTGGATTGAAATTTAGGATAGAGATAGTAGGAGGGAACAGAGTAGAGATTGCTGTCAGTAGCCTCAGAAACCTGTGTTTCGGTGAGGAAGAGAAGGTGAGGTTTAGAGGAAGAGAGATGGTGTTCCACAGAATGAAAATGAGAATGAAGACCGCGAATGTTGCAGAAATTGAGAAGAAAGAGGTTCGAGGAGTTATCAAGATACCTCTCGGGTCGGCAGCCAGAAGGGAAGTCCTCCCTGGGGGAATTTATGGTCCCCCCCCCAGGCGGGGACTCCGAGGCAAGGTGAAGGTGTGCCATTTTGAAATTTGAATTTTGGGAAAAGGTGTGTATGTTGTGTGACTGTAGTGTGGTATGGACAGAGAGAGGATCTGTCTTTAGAGAACATGCTGAACTACTCTCTGGTGTTGGTGAGACAATAGGGAAACGGTTAGTGAAGACATGGGAAGGGTCTTTGGAGGGCTTCAGCTCCCTTCTCACCTCCCATATATACCTCACCGGGAGTGGTTTGCGCCCGTTCGGTAGGTGTCTTCCTACCAGATGAACAGAAATATAAGAGGGTCAGGAACGTGCTGGAGTCTAGAACGGAAAGCAGACTAAGGAACGGACAGCAGACTAAGAAACGGACAGCAGACTAAGGAACGGACAGCAGACTAAGGAACGGACAGCAGACTAAGGAACGGACAGCAGACTAAGGAACGGACAGCATACTAAGGAACGGACAGCAGACTAAGGAACGGACAGTAGACTAAGGAACGGACAGTAGACTAAGGAACGGACAGCATACTAAGGAACGGACAGCAGACTAAGGAACGGACAGCAGACTAAGGAACGGACAGCAGACTAAGGAACGGACTGCAGAGAAAGAAACGGACAGAAAGGCACATTACAGACAACAGGAAAAGGGTTCAACGGGCAGCAAATAAAGGAACGGATGTCGGATTTAAGTGTCAACAACGGCGCCCCAAAACAAACAAGAATAAGGAACGGAAAAAATGGACGAGATAATACTAATAAGAAACTAAAGAACAGAGGACACAGCTAAAAAAAAAAAAAGACTGGCGGTACTGAGGGATGAACGAAAAGCAAATTTAGGAGCTATTAAATGGCGACAAACATATTTAGGGACAGGGGAGCAGACAGACTATGGCCCTTATTACAAGCTGCCCCTACCTCGGCTGTTCTCTGGGAATCTGTTACAACAATATCACCGTGCCAGGCCCCGTCCCCATAGAGCTCTATATGATCTTACAAGACATTAATTTTCTGTTAGTTAGAAAAAGTACCTCAAGGTCAGATTTTGGAACTTAACGACGGTGGAAAGTTTAGAAGCTGTTGGTGGCCTTTGTGATGGTAATAACTGACATCTTTGGTAAGGCAGGACTTGAAATACTGCCTTAAGGCGTGAGGAACAGACACCACAACACAGAACAAAGGCCTAACGTAAAACTCTACGGCGCATGAAAGACAATCCTAAAAGCCCATAACCGAAAGCTTATCTATACCAGGTAAATTGGAAGACTGAGGGACAGGCATCGTAAGACAGAACAAATATCTGGCAGTCAGTGCTAGACTCCTAAGGGTCAAAGCTTATCCCCAGAGTCAAAGTGCAGGCCAGGCGGAGGGCGGCGGCCCCGGGGAGAGGCGGCACGTGACTCGCTGATCAATAAATGTCTGGCTTCCGGTACACAGTTATCGAGGGATTTTCGCAAGGCCGAGTCATCGTGAGGAGGGGGTACAGGGAGTAGTGTGTGTGTGTGTGTGTGTGTGTGTGTGTGTGTGTGTGTGTGTGTGTGTGTACAGCAAGGAAGACAGCTCAAAGAATAAAAATAAAAATAAAACGCTCGGCGCTGCTCCAGCAAAAGAAAAAAAAATGAGAAGTCAATTTCGGAAGGAAAGGGATCTTGATACTCTCCTCTTAATTGAAAGGGTTCAAGTCGGAGGCAGGAAGAAATATAGTCGGAGGAAGGCTGTTCAAGAGTTTACCAGCAAAAGGGACGAAAGAATAGAAATGCTTAGCTAGTTAACTTTTGCATTAGTAATATGGATAGAATAGGGATGAGCAAGAGTACGAAGTCGTGTGCAACGGGACCGCGGGAGTAGAGGAGGCTTGCAATTATTAGCAAATTTAGAAAAGCAGTCATCATAAGAATATCGATAGAAGATAGAAAGAGAGGCAGCACTGCGGCGGAGTTTAACAGTATAGAAGACTATCAGTAAGAGGAGGGAAGTTGATGAGACGAAGAGCCATTGATTCCACTGTCTCTAGCAGAGCTGTGTGTGGAGCCCCCCCCGCAAACACACACACACACACACACACACACACACACACACACACACACACACACACACACACACATGAGATGCATACTTCACACGAGGGAGGACAAGGCCCCTGTATATGGACAGCATCTGAGTGGGAGGAAAATACCTGGTGGAGACGGCAGCTACAGAACCCCTAACCTCGAGGAAGCTGATATAGCCAGAGATGAAATATATAGTTTCCAGTTATGATTTTCAGTTAAGGATAGGCAGAGAATGTTTATTGTAAAGGAAGGAAACATCTGTGTGTTGTCGAAGATTAGGGGATAAGTGTTTTGAAAATTGTGTCGAGTTCACAGGTAGAGAAATTGAGTTTTTGAGACATTGAAGGACACCAAGTTCCTCCTTCCCCGGTCAGAAATTATATCATGATCTGAGGTTAACCGTTCTGCAGCCTAGAGTCTTCTAATCCCTGTAGGGAGGGTATTCTGTTAAAAAAAATATTGAGTAATGCTGAGTAGTCATCAGCGTATGATGGATATGACAGCTTGTTTTGTAAAGATCATTAATGAACAACAGAAAGAGAGTGGGAGATGGGACAGAGCCCTGCGGAATACCACTGTTGATAGGTTTAGGGGAAAAACAATGACCATTTACCACAGCAGAAATAGTTCGGCCAGAAAGGAAATTGGAGCAAAAGTTCAGAGAGCGGGATAGAAACCGAAAGAGAATAGTTTAGAAAAAAGATTTGTGCCAGACTGTCAAAAGCTTTCGAGATGTCTAATAAGGTAACAGCAAAAGTTCCACCGAAACGGCAAAGAGAGAATGAGAGAATGTGCGTGTGATGCGTAAAGTAGACCCTCTATTGCAGAACTAACTGTCGTTATATCCGATGGTTTAACAAGTGCACGGTACGTTACCAACTGAAGGCAGAAGATGTTGCTTACGGAAATTAATGTTGTTTTATCAGATAAGAATTGTTAAGTGTTTTATTTTTTTCAAAAATATTGCTTTGTCAAATAATTACTTGAAAGATCTCTAGTAAAAACAATATATCAAAATGTTTGGTAGGTTTTCATGATTCGATAAATTCGATCGATGTTCATTAAAAAGATTCGTAACTGGATGGTTGTCTGTTTTCAGACAAATGCTGACATCAATGTTAGCATCATCATTATATCTCTGAGACTCCCAAAGTGTGGTAAAAGGGAAAAAAAGAAAAAAAAAGAAAAACACGGGTGACGAAAATCAATTGATGTCACCGGTGAGCATCAACACTCGTGCCTGTCAGTCCACACCGAGCCTCCGCGCACACACCGACAAACACCTTCGTGTAAGTCAGTTCCTGCACATGACAGCTGTGGGTTACATCGTGTGCCGATTTATGTCATTTTCATATTTGTCTGTGACTCAAGTTGTTTCGAAAGATACTATGACAGGAGAGGTTTTGTTTTTTAATTGTTACATACTTTTTGTAATTTCTAAAGCGTTATTGAATAACACCAGCGCTTGATTCACTGCAGCACTGTGAAGGTGCACTGTAAAGTCCTCAAGGGTATTAAAGAGACTGTTCGGCTTTAAAAGAAAACCAAACCTATCTACAGCCGTTATTGAAAGCAGGAGCAGGGAGCAGTCAGCCACAGTTATGTATTACGCCAGCCACCGCAGAACACGGACAATAAGATCTGATTTTGAACTGATCAGCATTCTTTATGATGTAAGTGAAACAGTAAACCACACACGTTTTATAACAGAAAGCAATACAGTGATGATAAAGTTGCTATGGTTGGTCATATATCAGTTTTCTTTTGATCGTTAATGTCAATCAGAATAATCTATTAAATCTATTAGGCAACTTTTCAGTAATAACACGAATAGTGAGACATTTTGAGAAATCAGAGCCGTAGATTCCTGCAAGAAGAGCGTAGTTCTTCATTAAGTCAACTCGGTTCTGACTACATATCACGTCACCGAAAAATCCAATAATCAGTCAATTCAAAGTGAAAAACAAATAGAAGAGGAAAGACAAGGAAGGGACGCTGGCGCGGACATAAGCCAGAAACAAGTAATTAAGCAGTATAACCTCATTCCAGCTCCTCGTCCCCGCCACCTCGAAGTACAGTCCTACTACTCCTCTTCCCTCCTCTTTCCTTTTCCCTCCCCTCTCTTAATTCCTTCTCGCCTCCCTCTCCTCTCTTCCCTTTCCCCCGCTTTTACTGCTTTTTCCTTTTCTCTACTTTCTTTCCTCTCCATTCCCCTTCTATTTCTCTCCTCCTTCCTTTCCCTTCTCCTCTCTTCCTTTTCGCTTCCCTCTCCTTCCTTCCCTCTCCCCTTTCTTCCCGTCCACCTCCTGCCCTCACTTTACCCCTTCTATTTCTCTCATCTTTCCTTCCCCTTTCCCATTCCTATTGCTCTTCTCTTTCCTTCCTCTCTCTTCTCCTTCACTTACCCCCCCTAGAGCACCCCTCTCCTCCCCCTCTCCATTCCTCCCCTTTTCCTCTCCTTCCCTCCGGTCAGGGTGAGGAGATTACTTGGGTTGCGAGATGCACGATGACTCTCTGAACGGCGTTTCGCGTAAGTCGCCACTACAGACTAATAAAGTTCTTAGACAGAGTTGGAACTGAGGCGAGCATGTGTCCCGACGCGGCGAAGGGGTCGTGTGAGGGCTGAGCGCCACTTCCCGGGAGCACACCAGCGTCAGCGCCACAAGTATAATTTCGCCAGCTTCGTCAGACTGAACAATGGGCTGTAAAAATGTGGCAACGGAATTAAAAAGTTGATTAAAAGATCATTTTCATATGTTGCTGGGAGACAACCGGGAGTAAGAATTCTCCTGAGCATTTTTTTTCATACTCTAAGACAGAAAAACAACTCTGAATTAATTAAATTTTAAAATTAGGCGATGGGGTAGTTATCAGCTGTGTGATTTTCCACGTTGAAAAAAAAGGGTGAAATTTTTTCTCTCCAGTGCCAGATAATATGGAACAAGGAAAAATATATATCACGAGATTATTAAAACGCCCACAAACAGCGACATGGATCGCGTCGCGCCTACAAGGAATACCTACGTTAAAAAATAAGAGCTTTTGATTTGTAGGAACCCACACGTCTCTGACACACACACACACACACACACACACACACACACACACACACACACACACACACATACACTTAAACAAGGCTCGATAGCAGAGATCGCGGCCTCACAGCGGGTTCGCGAGTCGCACATTGCAAATTCTCCTAATGCGAGCGGTAAGAACGTTAGTTAATCATCCTGCTGTACCATTGTAGGCAGGATCATGTTCAATCCCTTCCAAACAAAAGGTAGAAATACAGATCACGGAGGAAGAGAGCTCCGCCTTCCCTAAAAATAATTAGTTGTGAAGTCGCAAACGATACTACAGGAATAAGACTTTTCTTTGATGGATTTCCTCTTTAAGTTCATAGTTCAATATGTTTTTTCCTTCTTAACGAGTCTTTAGAAGGCCTGCATTAATTATTCACGGTAGCCTTTCACCTTCCCTTCGGGCTGTTATTTTCGACATTTGCATTTCAGATTTGTGAGTTGTTTCATATTAATTTTATGTTTTTGTCGTTTTATTCTTAATAGTTATTTTGATATTATTATCAACATAACATCAACCCCATATCTTCAGCGACCCTTGTCAAGCAGAGCATCGGGAGCAGCAAGAGCCAGGCAGAGAACATTTCAGCGTCACTATAAAAAAATAATCTATGCCATCAACGGACCGGACCTAACGCCAGCCACCTCAACATCTATAGCGTGTATACGGACGTAGTAGGTCATCCTCATATATAGAGAAAGAAAACAAAAAGAGAAAATGGAACGACCGTCAGATCTCTCACGTATGTGTCGTTCGATCCATCACCATAATAGCCTTGCTTAGCCTGACTCGAGGATGTGACGGGATTGGTCACCTTACTGTAGAATGGATATCAAAATGTTGGAATCGGTGCAGAGGAGGATGACTAAGATGATTCAAGGGTTACGAAACTTGCCATACGAGGAAAGACTCAAACAGTTAAACTTGCATTCTCTAGAAAGGCGAAGGGTGCGTGGAGACATGATCGAGGTTTATAAATGGATGAAGGGCTTTAATAAGTGGGATATTCATAAGGTTCTGTTGGTAAGAGAACCGGGTAGGACACGTAGTAATGAGTTTAAACTGGATAAATTCAGATTCAACAGGGACATAGGCAAAAATTGATTTACTAACAGAGTGGTAGATGAATGGAACAGGCTGAGCAGTCATGTGGTGAGTGCTAACACAATTGTCACATTCAAAAATAGATTAGATAAATTCATGGAGAGTGATATTAGGTGGGGTTGGATTCACGGGAGCTTAGGTTCAAAGGAGCTGCCTTGTAGAGGCTTCCCGGCCTCTTGCAGACTAAGTTCTTATGTTCTTATTGCCTTTCTAACGGTTCGCAAAAATGAAGTTAGATTCCCGTCTCCTAATTATCTTTCAGTAGGGTCGGTGTCTTTGTGGGTTCTAAAAAGTTATGCATGTTCTGAATACGGTACTTAGTGGTGTTGATTATATAATTATTTAGTGTTTTTTACAAATATTCGTGATAGTTTAAAGTTGTTTTCCTTTGTTTACTTTCAGTTTTTTTTCCGGCTGTTTGTATTTTTTTCAGTAAAAAGACAGATTTAAAAGTAAATTAATAAACAAACACCCGTACAAACCCTGAGTATATAAGAAAGTTGAATGTTGTTTAAAACATTTAACAAAAGTATATTATCAATAGGCTCTTATTTTCTCAGATATATATATATATATATATATATATATATATATATATATATATATATATATATATATATATATATATATATATATATATATATATATATATATATATATATATATATATATATATATATATATATATATATATATATATATATATATATATATATATATATATATATATATATATATATATATATATATATATATATATATATATATATATATATATATATATATATATATATATATATATATATATATATATATATATATATATATATATATATATATATATATATATATATATATATATATATATATATATATATATATATATATATATATATATATATATATATATATATATATATATATATATATATATATATATATATATTGCAGTTAAAACCCGAAATCAGTCAGAACTGATTAAATCTATCAGTGTATTGCCTATGTGGTCGGATGTTTTCTCAGGCTGAGGTTGTCGGAACACACACACACACACACACACACACACACACACACACACACACTCAATCATTCACTCACTCACTCACTCACTCTGATCATTTACTGACTCTCAAATCATTTACTCACTCAGCAGAACACATTTGTCACATGTGCGAGAAGCGAAGTAACCCTAATAAAAGTCCACCTTGGTTTAATAGCGAAATTAAACATTCGGTTAAGGAGAGAAAATTGTCTTACAGGCTAAAAAAAGAGCAAAGCACACCCGAAAACATTAGACTTTATCATGGAGCCAGGCGCGGCAGGCGGCAAGTAAAGAGACTTTTTTTTTTTTTACAACAAAGGAGGCAGCTCAAGGGCACAAGGGCTAATCACTGCTCCCATAAAAGAATCTGAAGAGGTGGCCAAAAGCAAGGTCAAATTCGGAAGGAGAGGTGTCCTGATACCCTCCTCTTGCAAGAGTTTAAGTCGTAGGCAGGAGGAAATACAGATGAAGGAAGATTACATAAGAACATAAGAACGCAGGAGTCTACAAGAGGCCGGTAGGCCTGTACAAGGCAGCTTCTTTGACCCTAAGCTCCCGTGTATCTAACCCCACCTAATATCGCTGTCCATGAATTTATCTAGTCTATTTTTGAATGTGACAATTGTATTGGCACTCACCACATGACTGCTAAGCCTATTCCACTCATCCACCACCCTGTTAGTAAACCAATTTTTGCCTATGTCCCTGTTGAATCTGAATTTATCCAGTTTAAACCCACTACTTCGTGTCCTACCCGGTTCTCTTACCAACAAAACCTTATGAATGTCTCCCTTATTAAAGCCCTTCATCCATTTATAAACCTCGATCATGTCTCCACGCACCCTTCGCCTTTCTAGAGAATGCAAATTTAACTGTTTGAGTCTTTCCTCGTATGGCAAGTTTCTCAACCCCTGAATCATCTTAATCATCCTCCTCTGCACCGATTCTAACATTTTGATATCCATTCTATAGTAAGGTGACCAGAACTGAACCGCATAGTCAAGATGAGGTCTAACTAATGCTAAATATAGTTTGAGGAAGACTTCGGGGCTTCTGTTGCTTACGCTCCTTGAAATAAATCCCAGTACCCTATTAGCTCGATATCTAGCTTGAATGCATTGTGCCCTTGGACGGAGATCAGAGCTCACTAAGACCCCTAAATCCCTCTCGCACCCAGACCTGCTTATGAGAGTGTCATTTAAGCAATAGTTATGTGAGGGGTTGTTTCTACCTACACTCAGAATACTGCACTTCCCTACATTGAACTCCATCTGCCATTTATCCGCCCAGTCATACAATCTGTTGAGTTCATCCTGGAGAATACTAGCGTCCTGATCCAGATTGTTTCAGAGTTTACCAGCGTGAGGGATGAAAGAGTGAAGATGCTGGTTAACTCTTGCATAAGGGGTTTGGACAGTATAGGGATGAGCATGGGTAGAAAGTCGTGTGCAGCGGGGCCGCGGGAGGGGGGGAGGCATGCAGTTAGCAAGTTCAGAAGAGCAGTCAGCGTGGAAGTATCGATAGAAGATAGAAAGAGAGGCAACTTCGCGGCGGAATTTAAGAGGTAGAAGACTATCAGTAGGAGGAGGAGAGCTGATGAGACGAAGAGCCTTAGCCTCCACTATGTCCAGAAGAGCTGTGTGGATGGAGCCCCCCCACACGTGAGATGCATACTCCATACGAGGGCGGACAAGGCCCCTGTATATGGATAGCAACTGCGCGGGGGAGAAGAACTGGCGGAGACGATACAGAACGCCCAACCTCGAGGAAGCTGATTTAGCGAGAGAGGAGATATGAAGTTTCCAGTTGAGATTTTGAGTTAAGGATAGACCGAGGATGTTTAGTGTTGAAGAAGGTGACAGCTGAGTGTTGTCGAAGAACAAGGTATAGGTGTTTGGAAGATTGTGTCGAGTTGATAGATGGAGAAATTGAGTTTTTGAGGCATTGAAGGACACAAGGTTCCTTCTGCCCCAATCGGAAATGATAGTAAGGTCTGAGGTTAAGCGTTCTGCAGCCTCCAGTCTGGAGTCGTGTACTTCCTGTTGTGATGGTCTTCTATTGAAAGAAGTTGAATAATGCAGAGTGGAGTCGTCGGCGTACGAGTGGACAGGACAGTTTGTTATGGAAAGAAGATCATTGATGAATAACAGGAAGAGAGTGGGTGATAGGACAGAGCCCTGTGGAACGCCACTGTTGATAGGTTTAGGGGAAGAGCAGTGACCGTCTACCACCGCAGAGATAGAACGGCCGGAAAGGAAACTGGGGATAAAGGAACAGAGAGAGGGATAGAATCCGAAAGAGGGCAGTCTAGAAAGCGAAGACTGGTGCCAGACTCTATCGAAGGCTTTCGATATGTCTAGCGCAACAGAGAAAGTTTCACCGAAACTACTAAGAGAGGATGACCAAGAGTCAGTTAAGAGAGCAAGAAGATCGCCAGTAGAACGCCCCTTGCGGAATCCATACTGGCGATCAGATAGAAGGTTAGAAGTGGAAAGGTGCTTTTGAATCTTCCGTTTAAGGATTGATTCAAAAGCTTTAGATAGACATGAAGGTAAAGCTATTGGGCGGTAGTTTGAGGGATTGGAGCGGTCACCTTTCTTAGGCACAGGCTGTACAAAGGCATACCTCCAGCAGGAAGGAAAGATAGATGTTGATAGGCAGAGACGAAAGAGTTTGACCAGGCAGGGTGTCAGCACAGAAGCACAGTTTTTAAGGACAATAGGAGGCACTCCATCAGGTCCATAAGCCTTCTGAGAGTTGAGGCCAGAGAGGGCATAGAAAACATCATTTGGAAGAATCTTAATAACAGGCATAAAGGAGTCAGAGGGGGGATGAGTAGGAGGAATATGCCCAGAATCGTCCAAGTTGGAGTTCTTACAGAAAGTTTGAGCGAAGAGTTCAGCCTTAGAGAGAGATGAGACGGCAGTGCTGCCGTCAGGGTTAAGGAGAGGAGGGAAAGAGGAAGAAGTGAAATTGGAGGAGATATTTTTGGCTAGATGCCAGAAGTCACGGGAAGAATTAGAAGAAGCAAGGTGTTGACTGTTTTTTTATTGTATGTCAGGCAAAGCGTAATATTAAGAAAACAATGAAGCCAACTGTAAAAATAACCCGAAATCCTTCTTCAGATATATTAACAACAGAAAGGCGATCAGAAGTGGTATTGGACGCTTAACTAACAGTGACGGTGAAGTAGTGACTGACAGCCAACACGTTGCGAACTTGTTAAATAATTATTTTTCCTCGGTATTTTATAGCAGTCTTCCCACTTCTACCACCAACACCAGCGACGACAACAGTACTAACGTAAGTCTCACTCATGCATTGCCTAACTTCGTAATAATTACCGATGAAGTCCTAAATGCTCTCCGATCCTTTAAAACAAATAAAAGCCCCGGACCTGACAAAGTATATCCTACTCTACTTAAAGAAACAAAGAGCGAACTACTCTTCTCTCTCACAACCGTATTCAATATGTTCTTGCGACAAGGCGTCGTCCCTTCGGATTGAGACTAACGTCACACCGATTTTCAAGAAATGAGATAAAAAGAATACCGGGTAATTACAGTCCCATTAGCCGAACTTCAGTTGTAGGTAAGCTACTCGAGAGCATAATTAGAGACAAAATTGTGAGTTACCTTGAAAGCCACTCATTAATTAAAGATTCACAACATGGCTTCCGTAACAATAGATCCGGCTTATCAAACCTATACTGACTTTTTATAACGACCTCTTCTCAGTTTATGACATAACCAAATCACTGGACGTAGTCTATCTTGATTTCCAGAAAGCGTTTGATAAAGTTTCACACCATAAATTACTGAATGAATTAAGGTAACTAGGTACTGACGGGCAATTACACCAGTGGATCGCGAATGGGTTGAGCAACAGACAACAAAGAGTGGTGATCGATGGATTTACCTCAGAGTGGGCGCCGGTCACTAGTCGCGTACTCAGGGCTCGGTTCTTGGCTCAGTGCTCTTCATTATTTACATCAACGATGTGGACGTTGAAATCAGTAATCTCATTAGTTAATATGCAAACTGCACAAAGATTGGTAACTCGGTTCTCACTGACGAAGACAGACAAAACCTCCAAGAAAATTTTCATAAAATTCAGCTTGATCAGATAGATGGGAGATGCCTTTAATGTAGTAAGTGCCAGGTTCTTCAAGTTGGAACAAAAAATGAAAGGTTCGATTACGAAATGCGTTCAGTGCGTTAAGGACCTGGATGTCAAAATCGCGTCAAACCTCAAATTCTCACATCAATGCATCGATGCAGCAAGTAAAGCGAACAGAATGTTGGGCTTCATTAAAAGAAACTTTTTATTAAAAAATCAAGAAGTAATACTTCCACTTTACAATAATTTAGTCAGACTCCACTTTGAATATGCTGTACAGTTTTGGTCTCCCCACCATGCAAAGAACATTGCTAAATTAGGTGTTCAACGTCCGGCAACAAAAATGATCCCTTCCTTGCGCAACAAACCCTACGACGAGATGCTCTCAACCCTTAATATGTTCTCTCTTGAGAAACGTCGCCTCCGAGGAAAAATGATCGAATGTTTTAAAATACTGAATGCCTTTACGAATGTGGGCAAATCAGAATTGTTTATGATCGATGACACTTTGCGAACAAAAAATAATGGATCAAAACTTAAATGTAAACAAGTAAATTCAGAGTGCACCAAATTTTTCTTCAACGTTGTAGTGTGAGAATGGAATAAGTTCCCACCGTCAGTGGTCCAGTGTAACACGATTGACTGCTTTGAAAACAAACTCGACCGACACTTCCTTCAACTTAATATTAACTTAAGTAGAAATGCAAAGTTTTTGAGCCATCTGATTAGTGTAGAATCACTTAGGTTTAAGGACAGATCACCTAGTCTGGATCATGGGGCCTGTGTGGTCTGATTTTCTCTCTCTCTCTCTCTCTCTCTCTCTCTCTCTCTCTCTCTCTCTCTCTCTCTCTCTCTCTCAACCCACCCACCCCTCTTCCATTACACTCCCCACCAAGTCCTTACCTACCTCCTTCCTAACCTCCCCTTCCTCCCCAGGGCGGCGTTTGGATACATGGAGCCTCACCCTGCCCGTCCTCGAGTCATCGCCGCCACTTGTGCGATGCTGACCAACATGCGATCCTGGATGCGGTACCTCCTCTATGTGGCCGCCGTGCTCCTCTCCGTGTCCCTGGTATGTTCGGCCGGTCATGTCTTGCTGATGGTGGTAGTGGTGGTCGTGGTGGTGGTGGTGGTTTTGAGTGTGTTATTGTTGTTGTTGTTGTTGTTGCTGCTGTTGTTGTTGTTGTTGTTGTTGTTCGTCTTCGTTTTTTATTCAGCCTTCTTTCTCTGCTTCTTTTTTTTCTCCTCTATTTTTATTTCCTTCTATTTCTACTTCACCTACTTCTTTTTCTTCGTTTTCCTTTTCCTTCTTGTTCTTGTTCTTCTTCTTCTTCTTCTTCTTCTTCTTCTTCTCTTTCTTCTTTTTCTTCTGCTTCTGCCTCTTCTTCTTTTCCTCTTTCTTCTTCTTTTTCTTCTTCGTCTTCTTCGTCTTCTTCCTCTTCTGCTTCTTCTTCTTCTTCTTCTTCTTCTTCTTCTTCTTCTTCTTCTTCTACTTTTTCTTTTTCTTGTTCTTCTTCCTCTTTTTCTTCTTTTGCTGCTGCTGCTGCTGCTGCTGCTGCTACTGTTACTGCTGCTGTTGTTATTACCAGCATTATGATTTTCATTATTGTGGACAGGAAACTTTCAAATGGATTAGGTTAGGTAGACAAAGCATTGAAAAAAAAAATGACATCTTTGTTCCTATCTTCATACTCGTGCTCAAGTTCGTTAACAACTTTACTTTCCCAAAGGCAGATTTTGCTATTGCTATTTTGCTCTTTATTTCCCTTTCATAAACTGCATTCTTTAATTGAGATTAGACTCCCAACGTACTTAAAACCATCTGCCAGTTTGATAAGTCTTCATTTTAAGTTTATTCCTACTCACCTCTCTCTTCTCTTGGCTATCCCCAGAATAACAGATGGACATAAAGGGTAGCACACAAAAAGATATACAAATACCCAAGGGGAGGCTGTTCAGCTGATGTGTGCAAAATCGAAAAGTCTACGAAATGATTACATCGAAAACTAGAGGACAGAAACGAATGGAAACGCTTTGGAAGCCCTACATTAGATGTGTTTATTGTATTGTATCTATTTATTTATATTCATTTTCTTTTTGTACTGTAAATCTGTTTCTGCTCCTGGCTGACTGTTGCTCCTTTCAGTGGATGGCGAAGCACGACAGCTCAATACAAATCCGAGGACTGCAATTATTTATTCATTCGTTATGCTTGCGACAGTGTAATTTATATTTTTTACTTTTTTTTACAGCAGAGGAGATAGTGCAAGGGCGTAAAAAAAAAGAAAAACAATAATGAAAAAAAAGCCCGCTACTTACTGTTGCTCATGCTTTATTTATTGTTCTTATCCCTTTTTTTTCTTATTTGTTTGTCGTGATTTTAAGATACCCTGCCCCTCTGTCCTTCCACTTCGGTAATCTTCTATGATCTCTCCTTTCTCTCCCCTCTCCTCGCTGTCACTCATTTTCTCTTTCTCGACGTCTCAGGTATTTGGAGCCTGCTGAACTTGCGTCTTATAGAGTCCGCACTCCTTCCTCTACCTGCTTGGCCTCTTATGATAATAACAATAATAATAATAATAATAGTAATAATAATAATAATAATAATAAAAATGATAATGATAATAATAATAATAATAATAATAATAATAATAATAATAATAATAATAATAATAATAATAATAATAATAATAATAATAATAATAATAAGTAATAAAAATAATAATAATAATAATAATAATAATATAATGGATAGATACAAGTTGACTATTATTATTATTAACCTTATTATCATCCTTATCATTGTCTCACTTATTATCTCAGCTAGTGCATTGATCCGCCCGGCCCAGATGCCCCGCGTGCCGTTACTGTAAAACTATTTCTGCTCCTAACTGACTGCTGTTCCTTTCAGTGGATGGCGAAGTACAACGAGCTTAAGACAAACCCGAAGGCTACATACATCTTATTGAACCCTCAACCCCGAGCTGAAGGCCTTCTCAATGTCCCGGTACATCTAGATAATGATTCGTCCCACACTTCAAATGGAGCAACATCGCGACACAGGACGGGGAAGGAAATACAAAAACAACAGACTGAATCAAGTTATTCCTCGGAGAGCTTTAGCCCCACTGACACATCCCCGCAGGGGCCCACAGCAGGTCGCACTACTCCGCGAAGTCATGAAGTGGACGAGTCTTTTATGCGTGAGAGAGAGAAGGTATGATATCACGTGTGAGTTTCGCTGGGGATGTGTAAGAACATAATAACATAAGAACGGAAGGAGTCTGCAAGAGACCGGTTGGCCTATACAAGGTAGCTCCTGTACACTCAACCTCACCTTACCTCACCATCCATGGCTTTATCTAACCTCTTCTTGAATGTATCTACGGTACTGGCACCCACAACATGGCCCCCAAGCCTGTTCCATTCGTCCACCACTCTATTGGTGAACAAATTCTTGCCTATGTCTTTGTTGAATCTGAATTTGTCTAACTTAAAACCATTGCTACGCGTCCTACCTGGCTCTTTTACTATCAAAATCTTATTGACATCCCCTTAATTAAAGCCCTACATCCATTTATAGACTTCGATCAAGTCTCCTTGCAACCTTCGCCTTTCTAGCGAGTGTAGATTTAACTGCTTCAGCCTGTCTTCATAAGGCAAGTTTCTCACCCCATGAATCATCTTTGTCATCCTCCTTTGTACAGATTCTAACATCTTGATATCCATTCTATAGTAGGGGGACCAGAGCTGAACTGCATAATCGAGATGAGGTCTAACTAGTGCTAAGTAAAGTTTGAGGATGACTTCAGCGCTCCTATTGCTTACGCTCCTTGAGATGAAACCAAGTACTCTGTTTGCCCGATTTTTAGCCTGAATGCATTGAGCCCTAGGACGGAGGTCAGCGCTCACTAGGACTCCTAAGTCTCTCTCACGCCCAGACCTACTTAGAGGAGTGCCATTTAAGGAGTAATTGTGTGATTCCTACCTACACTCAGAATGCTACACTTCCCGACATTGAATTCCATCTGCCACTTCCCCGCCCAATCATATAGTCTGTCAAGCTCATCCTGGAGAACGTTAGCGTCCCTGTCTGATTGGATTACTCTACCTATCTTGGTATCATCTGCGAACTTACTGACATCACTACTAATTCCTGTGTCCAAGTCATTGATGTAAATAATAAAAAGCAGAGGACCCAGCACCGACCCTTGTGGGACGCCACTCGTAACACTGCCCCATTCAGATTTTTTACCATTGATTTGCACTCTCTGCTTCCTACCACTAAGCCACGCCCTGATCCAGTTCAAAACTTTCCCATCTATGCCGTGAGCCTGTAATTTTAGTAATAGCCGGTGATGGAGAACTTTGTCGAACGCTTTACTGAAATCTAGATACAGCATGTCAGAGTTTTCATCTCGGTCAACAACAACAACAACAACAACAACAACAACAACAACAACAACAACAACAACAACAACAACAACAACAACAACAACAACAACAGCAACAACAACAACAGCAGCAACAACAACAACAAAAACAACAAAAACAACAAAAACAAAAACAACAAAAACAACAACAACAACAAAAATAACAACAACAACAACAACAACAACAACATAAAAAAGTAACACAATAACAAGAAATGTAATGGCCCTGAATTCCACTTTTCCATTGCTCCATGAAACACAGGATAAATTAATTCAGACCCGCGGAAAGGGTTTTACCGGCGAAGGGGATCGAACCCGCGACCGCCTAGATGGGAAAGTCACTCCTCAACCAGTCGGCCAGAGGTGCCCCACTGGCTGTGTGAGTTTGAGTGGCTTTCCGCATGAGGCAAGTCACTACAGGAACACCTCATGATGGTTTGGTCAAATGGAGACGACAGATGATGGCAAGTAACAAGAGAGCACGAGCGTGAGGTAGCGAATTAAAGGGGAGAACTAGGCCAAGGAGGAGGGGGACTGATGACGTAGCAAAGTTTGTGAATGATTACTATTGTTATTTATTATTATTGTTATTATTATTATTATTATTATTATTATTATTATTATTATTATTATTATTATTATTAGTTATTATTAGTTATTATTAGTTATTATTAGTTATTATTATTATTATTATTATTATTATTATTATTATTATTATTATTATTATTATTATTATTATTATTATTATTATTGTTGTTGTTGTTGTTGTTGTTGTTGTTGTTGTTGTTGTTGTTGTTGTTGTTGTTGTTGTTGTTGTTGTTGTTGTTGTAGTTGTTGTTGTTGTTGTTGTTGTTGTTGTTGTTGTTGTTGTTGTAGTAGTAGTAGTAGTAGTAGTAGTAGTAGTTGTAGTTGTTGTTGTTGTTGTTGTTGTAGTAGTAGTAGTAGTAGTAGTAGTAGTAGTAGTAGCAGTAGTAGTAGTAGTAGTAGTAGTAGTTGTTGTTGTTGTTGTTGTTGTTGTTGTTGTTGTTGTTGTTGTAGTAGTAGTAGTAGTAGTAGTAGTAGTAGTTGTTGTAGTAGTAGTAGTAGTAGTAGTAGTAGTAGTAGTAGTAGTAGTCGTGGCCTCGCCCAGCGACCCAGTGACTTCCCACCCCAGCGTGAGGGCCACGGTCAAGTGCCATAAAACACACAATGACTGCCGGACTCAGGGGACGCCTGATAATGGCCAACACTGCTACTGTTGCTACTCACATGTGTAGCGTCAGGTATGCAAATAAGAGTGCCAAGTGACGGCAGAGAGCAATGGTCGTGGAAAAAGAAACAGCCCTTAAATTACAGAATTACCTTCAAAGTAAAGTTGGGAGCATACGCTATAGCTGCGCGTGGCGGCGGTGCTCATCCCCGTCCCGTTGTCCTTTGAGCCTGTGGTGGGAGAGAACCATGTACCGCGGGACACAGGGTCAGTGAGACATCCGGGTTACCACAGGTTACCTTCCCCAGGTTTCTCCAGGTACCCATTTATCGACCATTCCGAAAGGAAGGATGAACAGTTGGGTGGGCTGCCCAGGCCGGAATAATAATTATTATAATAATAATAGTAGTACTAGTAATGGTATTATTAATAAAAAATAATAGCAGTAATAACAAATAATAACAATAACAAGAATAAAACTAATAATAATGTTTGGATCAATAATAATGTAAGTAATAGTAATAATGACAGCCAGAACAATGATAATAGTAATGAGTATGTCAATAATAATATTGAGAATGACTAACATATTGAGACGCATGAATCAAAGTGTGGTCTCCGCTACCATTGCTTTACTGACCACCTTAATTAGCAACTGAGATGCTCTCTCATAAATGCAAGAAGTCCCTTTATTTTTGTTTGTTCGTC
Organism: Eriocheir sinensis; assembly: GCF_024679095.1. Classification (NCBI taxonomy): domain Eukaryota; kingdom Metazoa; phylum Arthropoda; class Malacostraca; order Decapoda; family Varunidae; genus Eriocheir; species Eriocheir sinensis. Next base: position 8,780,502 of record NC_066540.1, on the reverse strand, counting down.
TAGTAATCAAAACTGTTCAATGCTCGTGCGTAGGACTGCAGGACCGCCCGTGTGTGAACTGTAAGAGAGGTGGAAAGTGTCAGAACATGAGCCCTCAACCCCAGGATGAGGAAAATTGTGAGCAACCTTAAGTAGGGCTGGGAGGACAGGACAATGCAGGCGTCGGAGATGAACAGGTGGAGGCGAGTACAGGTGACGAGAGGCAAGGACAGGGTGACAAAGTGATGACGCCTCGCGTGAGCTCCGCTTCTGGCAGGGGTGGACACGCAAGGAGAGAGAAGTTAGGGCGCAAGACGTTTACAATGGGGACGTTGTACACCGGAACAATTTCCGGTGGGCGCATTCGACTGGTTAACTATCACTGTACCTATCATGGTAAAAGGCTTCAGTTTAAACAAGAAAGAATTCACATCACCCTGAGGCATGGCTGGCCAGTGGATGGACTCCCGAGCATGTGTACAGTACATATGGCACACCCTTCAGCCAAAATCATGCCCTTACGTGCAAAACAGGAGGCTTCGTCTGTGTGAGACATTATGAAGTGAGAGACGTAACAGCTCAGACGTTGAAAGAGGTTTACCACGATGTGGCCGTAGACGTAGAACCCATGCATGCTTCTTCCTCGGCGAGGCGAACACCTTACCAGATGCACTTCAAACGCGTCGCACGATGCAAGAGATGCTAGCGCCATAGGGTTTAGGACTCGTGCACTTACTTTGATTTAAGGATCTTTAATCCCACGGTCCACTGTCATCGAGAACAGACCCTCGATGTAGCCCAAAGAGGGATAAACACGAGAAAACAGAGAATACGAAGAAAGAATAAAGAATGTCTACCAGCTGGCAGGGTTCCTTCACTCCTCCAGCCTTCACAGCGTCGGGAGGGATGAGACCAAGAGCGCTGGGCTTCTATATACGCAAGACTCGCCGAAACACGGAAGCAGTGGTATAGACACAAAGCAGCCGCCAAGAAGCAGTGTGGTCGCCTGGATGAGATGCAGGCTGTCTTTTTCCCTCCTGAGGTCAGCCTTGGTCTGCCTGAGAGGAACCTGGTCACCTGCACCTATAACCACACATATTGCCGACCTGGTCTTTGAGGGAACGGTGGGTGCTAGTCCGTATCAACCAGAGCCTTTATTAGCCTTAGTATTGAATCTATAACACGGTTTACAAAACTAACTAAATACCGTTGGATGCCGGTCACAGTCACTGGCAGGGCGGAGTTCAATGAAGTGTGTTATGAGAGAATATACCTCTCGCAACGCAACTCTAACGGATGGAGGCAATATGTGAAAAAAAGTAGTAGTAGTAGTAGTAGTAGCAGCAGTAATAGTAATAGTAATAGTAACAGTAACAGTAGCAGTAGTAGTAGTAGTAGTAGTAGTAGTAGTAGTAGGCTAGTAGTGGTAGTAGTATCAGGAGCAATACTATTATTATTATTATTATTATTATTATTATTATTATTATTATTATTATGTAGTAGTAGTAGTAGTAGTAGTAGTAGTAATTGTAGTGGTAGTAGTAGCAGTAATAGTTGTTGTTGTTCATGTTATAATTGTTGTTGTTGTTGCTGTTACTGTTGTGTTACTAGCGTGGCAACAGTAACAGCAGCATCACATAACATGCATAATAATTAGTGTGTCTCCAGGTGTACCAGGAGCGGCGGCAGCGCGTGCAGGCAGTGTGTAAGCAGCTCGGGGCCACTGGCTCCTACGGCTCCGTGAGGCGCGCCCCGCTACACCGCCTGCGCTGGCTCTCCTCCCACCGCCTCGTCATGTGCTTCAACGCCAAGGTGAGGGGCGGGTGGGGCGGTCAGGAAGACTAGATGACCTGTGTTTCAGAAGTCTACAGTATCAGGCTGACGGTGCGTGATGTGGGGGAGGTGCGATGTCGAATTGTTGTTGTTGTTGTTGTTGTTGTTGTTGTTGTTGTTGTTTTCTTTTCTTCGTCCTTTTTGAGTTTTTTAATTCTTTCTTCTACTTGTTTTTCTTCTTCTTCTTCTTCTTCTTCTTATTATTATTATTATTATTATTATTATTATTATTATTATTATTATTATTATTATTATTTATATTTCCATCCACATCAGCGGGTGGAGAAAATAGTCCACGTGCTGTTTTTAATCGGTGGTCATGATTCGGGACTCACCGAACATATGCATATGTAATCGTGTCCGAGTAGATTTTTTCAAGCTTAATTAACCCGTCCGCTGCGATTGGCACGGATTTCGCCTTCACTGGTAGCCTAGTAACATATGCTCCCAGGTCTTTCTGTGCCTCTGTAGTGGGTAGTGGAGTGTTTCCCATGTGGTATTAGTATGCTGGATTTCCCCTCCCAAGATGCATGACCTCACATTTTTCTTCACTAAATTGGAGCAGCCACTTTTTGTTCCACTCCTGTAGCTTGGTGATGTCTTCTTGTAGGAAATCCGCATCCAAGGGGTTAAGGGAAATTTTAGGTGGCTGACTTTACCACTTGGCAGTACTTCTTTTACGGGATAAATGTATTCTTAAATCAAACATAATGAATCGTAGCCTTTGGGGGAAGGTCGACTGATGCATAAGAGCGACTTGTCCACGAGTATGGTATATCTTTATGATTCACGGGCTTAAGAATCACCACCGGCATAGGAAAAGCCGCCCCGTGCAGGTTAAGTCCCTCCCTCCCCCACTGAAACACTGATTCGCGCAAGCTTTTACTGTTCGTATAGGAAAGAAGGTTCACGGTACTTATAGTCGTCCAAATATGTCGAGGCCGGTCTGGCGTACGCTCCCGCGGGTCCTTTCCTCCCCACTGCTCTGCCACACAGTCCCAACACCTATCTCTTCCTCTCATATGTAAGCTATAGGTAACATATGAGAGGAAAAAAATAGGTGTTGAGACTGTGTGGCAGAGCAGAGGGGAGAAATGGACCCGCGGGAACCAACGCCTAAACGGACTCGAAAATTTGGTTTCTCTATAGGTTAGTATTCTCAGACGCTTCCGCCTCACACATCAACTATTTCCAGTGGCCAAAAAGGAGATCAGTCGGATTCTGTTGGGTGTTGTTTTGTGTTCATGGTACAGAAGAAGGGTCCAGTTACCTCCAGGGTCATAAAACTACCCCTGGAAACGCTCAGAACTCCTACGAAAGATGAACTTGGGCGCCGAAATATTTAAGAACATGACCCATAATTTCATACCAGACACGTGACTGAAGAATAGGTCACTTTGTTGTGTTAGGAGCACTGCTGTTATCATCGTTGTTATTGTTGATGAATCATGTTGGTGATAATATAGTTAGCACGTGAGATAAGAGTATTACCACCAGTGTAGGTTGTGACAGTGGAAGCAGTTACCGAGTGGCCAGAGAAGCAGAAGTTGGGATAGTAGCAATAGTAGCAATAGTAGCAATAGTAGTAATAGTAGTAGTAGTAGTAGTAGTAGTAGTGGCAGTAGTAGTTGTTGTTGTTGTAATAATAATAACAGTAGCAATATAATAACGGCAATTGAAGATATGGTATACAGGCACGTTGAGGAGCCAGTCGTGGTTTCAAAGTCTAAACAATTTAATTTTCTCTTAGTTGCTCCATTTGATACTTTAAATCACCGAGTGTGTGGATGTTGTAGGTTGGTGGCCTGCTTCTCCATCCCTCCAGTGGTGTCTTGACAGAAGCATCATCGTTTTAGGGTTTCCGTGCTCCCTCAGGTAGGCACCACCACCTGGACGCAGTACTTGCTGGAGAGGAAGGACCCGAGCTTGCTGAAGAGAACACAAAACTGGCACAACACGGCCAAACGCGTCCTGAAACCCCCGTACGAGCGTGACAGGTGACTATTCGCTCTTCCATAATGCTTGTAGTGTAGTTTATAGTGGCGGTGGTATTGGTGGCGGGAATAGTCAATCAGTCAAGAAATCATATCCCAAATATTAAGAGATATATCAAATTGAATAGGTAAGACTATTAGTATTTAAGATCTGCATGCACCCACAGTAAGGACATAAATATTTTAAAAAGCATGTACAATCAGGAGACACTTTATGGAACAAAACAAATAAAACATATACATACACATACATATAGATTTGTGGGCCGTGGTAGTAGTATTAGTTGTTGTAGTAGCAGTATTAGTAGTAGCAGTAGAAGTAGTAGTAGTAGAAGTAGTAGTAGTAGAAGTAGTAGTAGTAGAAGTAGTAGTAGTAGTAGAAGTAGTAGAAGTAGTAGTAGTAGAAGTAGTAGTAGTAGAAGTAGTAGCAGTAGTAGCATTGCCGACCTGGACTTTGAGGCGACGGTGGTTGATAGTCGTATCAACCACAAGCTCTGTTAGCTTAAAAGTAATATGTTTAGTAAGGTTTGTAATATTAAATAAAGATGGTTGTCAGCCACAGTCATTGGCGGGGTGGGGCCAGTGAATTGCTTTGTGAAAGGATATGAGAGAATATACCGCTCACAACGCAACTCTAATAGATGGAGGCCCGTGTAGTAGAATTATAAAAAAAAAGTAGTAGTAGTAGTAGAAGTAGTAGTAGAAGTAGAAGAAGTAGAAGTAGAAGAAGAAGAAGAATTAAGTTATATAGTCCGTTTCATTCCGTCTGTCCACTCGCGAACGTAGATGTGGCACCTGCACATTGTTAGTTCGTGATTGCGTGAAGATCAACTTTTTTATTTTCAGTGATATATTTGAATGTTTGTGTATACAAAAAAAACTCAAACTCTCTTATATGAACCAGAAACATGCTGATTTGCATCGATAATTATAATCTACCATACAAGCACACGAAAAAACAGCTTGTATATCAAACAGTATAGTCTGATCATACTCGAACGATTTATAGCCTTTCAAATACCCATAGTTCATCTCATTCAGGTACTGTTGTGATAGTGAATTTACCGTACCCAACGGTTGTGTTTCTCGCAAGACACTTGAACCACACCAGGACAACTCCACAAAAAGACACAAACCACTTACCACTAATACAGCAGGGGTGCCGGGCTTTCCCCTACAAGCACCTCCCAGCGTTACAACGATAATCCTAACAGGCCTGATAGTAATACCTAGTTGTAAACACTGTAGGAGGCACTTATCTTTCGAAGGGTTTCAAAAGAAGTGGTCTCTTGAAGTAAGTTCTGGAGGAGTCCTGTTGTCCTCGAGACTAAGTATAAATCAGCACTGCCGCGAAAGCGCTGAGGTGTTGTTAGCTTGAGAGCAGGTGATGTGGGCCGGAAGCCAACCACGTGGGTCTGAAGGGGTATTTTGAATTTCCCTCCCCAGATAGCGTGGCTTTCGATCGGTTAAATTATCCTTGCTCTTTAATTCCGCAAGGGCAATTATTTATTATTTCATGAAAGGAAATACTGAACTATTGTTATTCCTTTCATGGTAAATGTGTTTAGTCTTCAGGCAGTGAATACGGTGATACTGTCTCGGTCTGGGAGCCGATGAGCGAAGTATGTAAGTACCATCCAAGGCTTATTTGAGCTCAGACGATACTCTTAGTTGACTTGAACTCTTGGCCCGAGACTAGTTCCATAAGGGAAATAGTTAATTTGTCTAATCCCCTGGTTAACTGACCTAATTCCTAACAGTACACAAAGTGGACAGAAGAAATGAGACAGACTATAGTAGTAGTAGTACTAGTACTAGTAGTAGTAGTAGTAGCAGCAGCAGTAATATAATCTGTTTCATTTCATCTGTCCACCAAGAAAGCGGGAATTTTGATGGATGTGGTACCTGCGCATTTTCTGTTAGAAGTTCGTGAATACTTGAAAATCAAATGTTGTGATGGACATTCAACCTTATTTTTCAATAATATATTTGAATGTTTATGTATACAAAAAAACAACTCGGTCATTCGCATCGATAATCTAACATACAAGCACACGAAAAGACAAGTTTGAATCAAATAACATTCACATCATGCTCGAACGATCTATGGTTTTTCAAATTCATTGATTGATAGATTATTTCAGGTATATTAAAAGCCATCTGGCTCTGCAAGTGCATATAAAGGGTATCTTAATAATTTACTGCATGTAAATAACGATTAATAATAATGGAAATAACATGAAATACTAAATAATAGGCTAACTGTTGAATGCAATGCTAGGCTATTTGGCCTATTAGGCTACCCATGTTATTAACACATCAAAATTCCTTACGTATAGACACTTGCAGATTCGGATGTCACTTTATGTACCTGAATGAGATGAAATACGGGTATCTGAGGTGGCTGGAGAGCAGGTCACCTCAAGCTATTATAAGTAATCTTGAACATTATTTTGACCCGGTTCGTATTCCCTGCAAATTGTGTTTTGTTACTAATCTTATACTCTTTTTCCTTGCTCTCTTCTCATCTTCATCCCGTTCTTCCTCCTCCTCATACTCATACTCATGCTCCTCCTACCTATCATGTACCTCGCCTAATCTTATACTCTATCATCTCGATCCTCTTCTCTTCCCTTCCTTTCCTCCTCCTCCTCCTACTCCTCCTCCTCCTCCTCCTCCTCTTCTTCCTCAGCCCCGAAGCCTTAGCGATGATGAATGACTTTGGAAAGATAATGATCGTGAGGCATCCATTCGTCCGCCTCGTGTCTGCCTACCTCGACAAGATGAGGGGCACCGAGTTCCTAGGGTGAGTGCAGCGAGCTTCACAACGCAATGATCTCCAGCGTGAATACCAATGACGAACTATAATGAAATTAGATAATACTCGTTATGAATTCTGACAAATGACTAATATGCCTGTATCATGATACATGCGTTAATACCCTTCTCTTTGAGCGTTGTACGCCTGTAATGTTACATGAATGCACTCGCGTAATCTTAAACGTTGATCTAGAAACAAGATTGACAGACAGTTGAAACTTAACACTGGATCGTCCCGCCACCTCTACCACACAGGTTACGGCGCCGCATCGTCGCTCAGTTTCGATCAGTCTCCTCCTCCTCCAACTCCTCCTCCCCCTCCAACTCCTCCTCGTCCACGTCCCCGCTCCACCCCACCTTCGTGGAGTTTGTACGATTCCTCATCGCCAAGACGCCACCCGGGGACGACGTCACCACCAAGCGCCTTCGAGGTTCCAAAAACGTCCACTGGGCTCCCTTCCACGTTAACTGCGCCCCATGTGACATTGACTACGACGTGATACTTAACATGGAGACCATCAACGAGGATACGAGGTGAGTATGCTCAGGGTCCAGACCCTGGGTATGCAAACAGTGATACAGTCAGCCAAAAAAGATGTTCTATCCGAAAGTTCGGTATATTCGAAGGTGCAAGGTGCTGAATCAAGCCAAAACCAAAAGCGCTAATGTTTGCAGTGGCTGATATTGCTTTTAAGTAAAATTATATCGTTTTCATTATTAATAGATATTTTGATATTAAGTAAACACCATAAAAGGTATCAAATATAAACGGCAAATTTTACCATTCATGAAAAAAACTAGTAGATATGATTGGTTTGATAAATCTAATTATCATAAATAGAGGGCTGTTAACTGTAACAGTAGCAATGATAATGATGAGGAGGAGGATGAGGATAATAATAATAATTATAATAATAATAATAATAATAATAATAATAATAATAATAATATTTACACCAAAATATACCAGAAAACAATGTTACATAAAGAAAAGGAATCTATTTCGATGGACAGTGGAAAGAACTGGTTCACAAAGTTCACAAACCCAGCAGGCAGTGAATGAGTGAAACAAACTCAGCAGTCATGTGGTGAGTGCAAATACAATATACATCTTCAATAATTAATTAGTCAAATAATGGGGGCATACGCCTGGGGGCGCGTCGCCTCACCCACCCTACGACGCTAAGTTCCGCCGGGCGAGTCTCCATGTAGGCTCCCTTCCCTTTCTGAGTACCTTTTGGCAGTATCTCTCAACTTGCTCAAGTCGCGAACTCCTTGGGCGTCCCCTTGCCCTCCTCCACTCAGGGTTGTCTCTTACAGAGACAACGATTAGCAGGATCAGCTTCAGGGTAAAGTGCCACGTGCCCGTATAACTGGAGTTCAATAAAAGGTAGATCATTTCATGGATAGGGAGCAATAGTGGCCGCAGGTTTTTAGAAGCATATTTTTTGTCTGTATAAACCCTATTGCGTTCGTGAGCTGTCTCGTGGTCAGTGGTGGTCGGCCCCATGGGGTTGGTGCCGTGGATGAATATTTACTTTTTCATGATGACGCCGATATTTTCTCTGCTTGGCTCTTGTTGCCCCGTGTGTTCCCCTTGACATAAGTTGCTGAGGGTTGGGTTGAGGGATCATAATTAGAGCATGTGGGTGGAATAGGCTTAGTAATCATGTTTTGAGTGCAAGTGTTACTTTTTATGGATGGGGAAGACAGAGAATGATTGACATGCGGGAACTGCTCTCTGTATAGTCTGATTGGGCTCCTGTAGACTCCCTATGTTCTCAAAAAATCTTACTCTTATTTCTCATCGTGTTGGATACTCAGTGCCTGCGTTTGATTCAGCAATGTTAACGTATAGGAAGACGTGTTTATCGTTACAGGTCCAAGTCCATATGACTAAAATACGTTTCGATTTCTATAGTAAAAACCATACTGTCTTTATGCCTGCTCTCCAGGGGCATTATACATCTGTTGTCATTTACTTTATAGGGAAATAAAATTATCATCTTTGTGGAGAGAAGTAACTCTTTTCTTTGGTAGGTTTTGTTACGTGATCACCGTGTATGCAATGCTGTTGTTGAGATTGCGGTCAACTGAGTGTGTGTGTGTGTGTGTGTGTGTGTGTGTGTGTGTGTGTGTGTGTCGTCGCAGGTTCTAGCCTTCTAGGGACCCAAAGTGGGGTTAGATATTGCGGCCCTATAATGTTCTCCATCTGGTATAGATCCTTCTCTACATACTGGGCATTTGAAAGCTCCTAAAGACAAAGGATAAGTTGCTGCGCTTGTACCCTGAACCGGCCCTTGGTCTTAAATATAACGGACTCCCATTGTACGACTACATCCCAAGGCCACAGAGAAGATTAACCCGTCCGCTGCGATTGTCAGGGATTTGGCTTTCCCTGTTAGCCTGGTTACATATAGTCCCAGGTCTTTCTCTGCCTCTGTGGTGGATAGTGGAGTGTTTCCCATGTGGTATTGGTATGCTGGATATCCCCTCCCAAGATGGATGACTTTACATTTTCCTTCATTGAATTGTAGCAGCCACTTTTTGTTCCATTCCTGTAGCTTGGTGATGTCTTCTTGTAGGAAATTCGCAGTCAAGGGGTTAACAGGTTTTCCAAAGGTGATTTTCCCGTTCGATCACAAATCAGTCTATGAAAATCCCAGCAACTTTCACGAGGGGCTTTTCAGACAGGCGAACTGAGGTGGCGAGACGTTTGTGTGTGTTGCAGGTATGTGAGTGAACGGTTCCGTCTCGGGCTGCAGGAAGGCGTCTGGAAAAACCGTGCCAAAACCAACTCAACGGAAGTCACCGCCCTTGGCCTGTTCAAGGTGTGTTTCTTGCTTCTCTTGGCAAATCAGCAATGCCTTCACTGTAGAATCATCAACTGAATTATCTCTTTACATGAATTACATTACATTTTTTATTTATTAATGTAGTTAGTACTTGATCATTTTGTAATCTCCCTTAATGATATAAGCACTAAATCTCATTCCTTACTTTCAGTCAGTAAACTTCTATTGTAGTTCTTGGTAAGTCAGGCATCTCTCACCACCTGTAATTATCAACCTTATTCCTGCTTTCCTTTAGATTTTTTTTGTAGTTTCGTACTTGACAAGCCAGCCATCTTTCTTCACACTAATTGCCAGCTTAGCTTGTTTTCGTTCTCGTCTTATTTAGTGTATCAGTGTGTGTTCAGCTCACTGAAAAATTCAGCATTCTATCAGACAGTTTGCCTTCACAGTATAATCATCAATCTAATTCTTGCTTTTTTTTTTTTAACTCATTATACTTACATAAGTGTTTTGTGTTTCCATTTCATTCACTCCGCCCTTTCTTGTTCATTAATTTTTTTCCTTCACGTCACTGCGTTTCTCCTAATATCCATTCATTTGTAATATATTATCTTTTTATCAATGCCTTGTAACCTTCAGTCATTTATTTTTTGATACCTATATAGTGTGTCATTGTGTCGGCAAAAACACTATTCAGGTTTCTTTCCCTTATATTTATTGATCCACGTTTGATATTCTTTGCATTGTATTCTTCATGCATGGCTTAAGTTCAACGTGCAGCCCTTTTTCTTTGT
>NC_066540.1:8718821-8739080 GCF_024679095.1 Eriocheir sinensis | reverse complement strand
AAATTATACTGATGCGTATCAATAAAAGTCATAATAATGATTGATAGACATTCTTACTTCGACAACATTTTACGTCCAATTCTGTTTCCGATTTAATTCTGCGCCTCACTCGTTGGCTCTCCCTGCAAACATATCTCAGCTATTATGGACGTTCTTTTCCCCACCTGTATTAATTAATTATTTTCACCTGACTTCTGCAAGCAGTCCATCTTTCTCCCGTGCCACCTCATTACCTCATTCCGACTTGTCTCAGTATTGATTCTGACATCTCTTTCTTAATTCTAATACGCAGATATTCTTGAAAAACATCCCCAGCATTTGCAACCATCGCATGTGTCAGTACCGTTAACACACTTATAGATATACATTTTTTTATCCTTAATGACCTTCGCAAATAACTGTGAATAGACTGCAAAGAGAGAGAGCCAAAAAAAAAAAAATCAGCCTTTCATTTAAGTTTCTTGGGCCCAACCTCTCTAATGACTGTGGGCGCCAACCTTCTTTACGCAACTCCTGCTTGTAAACACTCACACATTTGAATGCTGAACTTCTTTACTGGAGCTTAACTTTCGTTTTAAGAGGCAGACACACACAATGAATCTAACTTTGTTTACGGTGACCTGAATCTTATGTGCAAAGAGAGAGAGAGAGAGAGAGAGAGAGAGAGAGAGAGAGAGAGAGAGAGAGAGAGAGAGAGAGAGAGAGAGAGAGAGAGAGAGAGAGAGAGAGAGAGAGAGAGAGAGAGAGAGAGAGAGAGAGAGAGAGAGAGAGAGAGAGAGAGAGAGAGAGAGAGAGAGAGAGAGAGAGAGAGAGAGAGAGAGAGAAGAAAAAATAAAGAAAATAAAAAAAAGTAAGACTGAAAGAAAGTGCGTGAGAGATTGATAGATAAATTGTCAAACATATTGGCAGATAAAGAGATAAAAAATGCTAACATGGCGCTGAATTACTTTACTTTTTCCCTGGCATGCTTCAGAAGAGTGATATACCCTGATGCTACACGTATGCCTTGATGCTAAATTCGTGCATGTGCTTGGCCGTTAGTCAGCCCAGTGCCGCCGCCCGCACGCCCGCCCACCGCCACGTCTTTTTGGGCGAGATCCAAAGAATTCGTGTGATCGCGGTTCCGTGGACAAGCAGATGACCCAGTTTGTGTGTGTGTGTGTGTGTGTGTGTGTGTGTGTGTGTGTGTGTGTGTGTGTGTGTGTGTGTGTGTGTGTGTGTGTGTGTGTGTGTGTCTGTGTGTGTGTTTGATGGATAGATAGATAGGTAAGGATAGATAGACAGAAGTAGATGAATAGATATAGATAGCTAGAGAGAGAGAGAGAGAGAGAGAGAGAGAGAGAGAGAGAGAGAGAGAGAGAGAGAGAGAGAGAGAGAGAGAGAGAGAGAGAGAGAGAGAGAGAGAGAGAGAGAGAGAGAGAGAGAGAGAGAGAGACGAGAAAAAAAAGTGAACAAAACAAGAAAACAAGAAAACAAGATAAAATAAAAATAAATTAAAAGAGAATACGAGAAAAAAGTTGAAAAGAGAGAGAGAGAGAGAGAGAGAGAGAGAGAGAGAGAGAGAGAGAGAGAGAGAGAGAGAGAGAGAGAGAGAAAGTGGCGCCGTGTAGTGGGTGAGAGGCTGAAGCGTGCCTGTCTGCCACTCTCATGCCGTTCGTTCGTTTGCCGCCACACTGGGCTCTCGAAGGGGGGGCGGGGGAGGCAGGCACGAGGGGCAGGTGTTGACTCTCTCTCTCTCTCTCTCTCTCTCTCTCCAAAGTCTCTCGTATTCATTCACAGTCACTATCACATTTTTTTCCTAACTGGCTCAGCGCATTATTTTTTACTTCCTCAATAACTTTTTTTTTTTCTCTCCTATTGGTCTCTCCCTCCTTGCTTTCCTCCCAGTGCATACGTTTCTGTACCTCAGTGATTCGATTTTTTTTCTCCCTCTCTCTCCCTCTCTCTACTAAGCATGTATTAATTTTTATCCTACGTTGCTTTACCTCACCTCACGCCTCTCTTGGTTTTCTTTTTCCTTCATCTCTTCCTTTTCCTCCTTCACCTCATCCTCGTCTTAATTCTATATTCACGGCGTTAACATAAAAACACAAGTATACGTAAGAAGTCTGCAAGAGTCTGACAGGCCTATACAAGTCAGCTCCAGTAAATCTAATCCCCCAACTTGACTACCCATGAATTTATCTAATCTTTTCTCGAATATATATATCGGATTGGCACTCACCACATGACCACCAAGCCAGTTCCACTCATCCACCACTCCGTTGGTAAGATAATACTTGCCTATGCCTGTTGAATCTGAATTTATCTAACTTAAACTTATTGTTACGTGTCCTACCCGGCTCCCTCACCACCTAAACCTTATTAACATCCAACTTATTAAAGCTCTTCACTCATTTATAAACTTCACTCAAGTCTCCTCGCACCCGTTTCTGCTCTCCTTCTCGTATCTTTACTTCCCGCTTCCTTAATTCATGCCTCCTCTCCTTCAGCTCTTCATTTCAGCTCCCAGTTCTTACCTATATACTGTAATCTCACATTCTCTCTCTCTCTCGATCATAAATTTCTGTGGATTGGCGGCGGTGGAAAGGTATACGGAGAGAGAGAGAGAGAGAGAGAGAGAGAGAGAGAGAGAGAGAGAGAGAGAGAGAGAGAGAGAGAGAGAGAGAGAGAGAGAGAGAGAGAGAGAGAGAGAGAGAGAGAGAGAGAGAGAGAGAGAGAGAGAGAGAGAGAGAGAGACACGAGACGAGAAAAAAAGGTAATTTATAGGCCAATTATCGCTGAAATGAAGCCCCGATACGCCGGCTTCTCGTCATGGTTCCGGGGTGCGTGGGGCTCCTGAGTGGTTTCCAAAGGAGTTTCCGATAGCATGGCAGGAGAGGGGCGTTCAAGAGCTTCACGCTGACTCCTGGATCACTTTCAACACCTTCCGAGTGGGTCAGTGAACCGGGGTGATGGTGGTGATGGTAGTGATGGTGGTGGTGGTGGTGGTGAGGCTGGCAGGCCGATGGAAGGGGCAGTGCGGAAGGCAGGCCGTCTTCCCTCCCTCTTCCTTCCCTCCTCCTCCTCCTCCATCCTCCTATTCTTCCTCCTATCACCAAACTTCCACTTCTCTCCATATTTTCTTTTTCCTCCACCTCCTCTTCCATTCCCTCCCTTTTGTCATTTATTACTTCTATCTGTTATTCCTCCTTTTTCCTTCTTCTCCTCCTCCCCCTCCTCCTATTCTTCCTCCTATCACCAAACTTACATTTCTCTCCATATTTTCTTTTTCCTCCACCTCCTCTTCCATTCCCTCCCTTCTGTCATTTCTTACTTCCTATCTGTTATTCCTCCTTTTTCCTTCTCCTCCTCATCATCATCATCTTCATATTCTTCCTATCACCAATCTTCCGTTTCTCTTTTCGTCTTTTCTTTGTCTCCACTTCTTCCTCTTCTTTCTTTTCCTCCTTCCCTTCTGTTCACTCCCTCTTGCCATCTCCTATTTCTTATTTGTTTCTCCTTCCTCTTCCTCCTCCTCTTCATATTTTTCCTCCAATCATCGAGTTTACATTTCTCTTTCCGTCTTTCCTCTTATTTCTCTTCTTCCTGCCTTTCCATTCTCTCCCGTTTGTCATCTCTTATCTCCCGTGTGCCGTTTCTCCTTCCTTTTCCTCATTTTCTTCTTTTCCTCCTCGTCCTCGTTCTCGCCCTCCCCCTATTATTTCTCACTCCTCTTCCTCCTCGTCCTCCTCCTCGCCCTCCTCCTCCTATTCCTCACTCTTCCAAACATCGCATCTCCTTTCGGGTCTCTGCTCTCTTTCCTCCTCTTCAATTTCCTGCGCCTGCTCCTCTTTCTTTTTTCTTCCTCCTCCATTCTGGCCAGCTTTCCTCTCTCTTTTTTTCCTCCGTTCTTGTTTTTCTTTTTCACGACCTCTCGCTACCAGGATGCATTTTCTCCTTTCGGTTCTCTTTTTATCTTTCTTTTTTTTCCTTCTTGTTTCTTCTTCGTGTATCTCCTCTTTTTGTTCGTTCTTTTTCTTCTTTTTTATTTTCGTCTTCATCATCATCACGTTCTTTTTTTGTTTTCTCCCTCTCCTCCTCTTCCGCCTCGTCCTCCTCCTCCTCCTCCTCCTCCTTCTCCTCCTCCTCCTTCACCACCAGAGGGGCTGAGGGAGCCATCTCTCTAGGTTTCTTGGAGATGATACAATTTCCTTCCTCCCTTCCTTCTCTCTCTCTCTCTCTCTCCATACCTTTCTCCCTCCCTCTCTCCCTCCCTCCCTCCTTACCTACCTACTTAAATACCTACCTACCTACCCTCTTACCTACCTGCTTATACCTGGCCACCTGTCTACCTCGTTCTGGCAATAAAACTAACGCACAGGGGAGGATGGTCATAAGAGACATTAAAGTTATGTTAAGGGTAGCTACTAATTCTAAGGCTTCCACGGATTTACCTAAGAAAATAAAAAGAAAAATCACGACGAATGTAGAAGCAGTGAATGAATGGTGACACATAGACTTGGGTGAATATATAGTAATGATAATGAAAACACAAAGGGGGAAGAATTGTATCAGCAGCAACAATGGCAGTAATAGTATCAATCCCGTGAACATAAATATAATCAGGATAATGAATGTACGAGAAGGGGCGTGCGTGCCCGGGCTGAGAGTCTCCCTGCTTCCCTTGCGTCAGCCACTCACTCGCGCCCTGAACGATGTGGTATTTTGGTCTCGTCATCAGGGCAAGGCTAAACGACATTACACACACACACACACACACACACACACACACACACACACACACACACACACACACACACACACACACTGCACCAAGTCGATATTACAAGAACCAGAATTATTTACCCAAGAGATTATTTTTTTTTTGTCTTGTGTGTTTTATAAGTTTGAAAAAAAAGTTGTTTTTCTGAATCATTACTCGCTCGTGTTGGTTATCATGCTAAAAGAAAAAGTGAAGAGCATGTGATAGCGTCGGGATGCTGCTGAAACACACACACACACACACACACACACACACACACACACACACACACATACTCGTACGCACTCAATCATAAAAAAAGGTAATGTTCCAATCACAAGGGGTCCGCCACCACTTGAGATTATTTTTCTCATGGGTACGTCAAGTATTGTTTCTCTAAATCATTACATGCTCTTGTTTTAGTCATTATACAAGATTAACCCTCTGATGCCACCATGGAATAGTGCGCCCGTTAAAAAGTTACATAGTTGTGAGCGGCAAGACCACGGTGATTGCCAAGACTATCATCACTCAGCTGGAAGTCGCAAATATTCCTTAAACTGTTGGTGGTCTTCAGCCTTAGGCCCGAGAAGGGAAGTACAGTTACGTATCTACAGTTCGTCCCAGCGATTCTGACACACACTCACAGACACACACACACACACACACACAAAAAAAAAAAAAAAAAAAAGTCAGGGCTCACGATATGTCAATAGTTTCGGCCACATCGTTCTTTTGGGCAATGTCAAGACACGTTCTCAGGATAAATTTTCACCCACAAGGAAAGAAAATAATGCAATCAAATATATCTTCCTTATTAATCCGTCCGTTGCGATTGGCACGGATTTGGCTTTCACGGGTATCCTGGTAATATAATAGTCCCAGGTCTTTCTCTGCCTCTGTGGTGGATAGTGGAGTGTTTTCCATATGGTATTGGTATGCTGGCTTTCCCCACCCAAGGTGCAGGACTTTAAATTTTTTCTTCATTGAATTGTAGCAGCCACTTTTAGTTCCATTCCTGTAGCTTGGTGATGTCTGACTGTAGGAAATCCGCAGTCCATGGGTTAACACGTCATAAGGGACTGGCAATTATGGTAAGTTAGTGACGCAGCTGTCCTCCACTTCATGCTGTCACGATAAGCAGGTCAAGGGCCGGGGAATAACGATGCTGAGAAAGGATGATCATCGGTTTTTGAAGGGTCGATGGAACGGACTATGCATTGTCTAAACTTGTACCAACTGTGAGAGGGGAAGGGAAGAAGAAGAAAATGAAAAGAAGGAAGTAGATTAGAAGACATGACCAGAATAAACGAAGGGAGATTAAGAAGGGAAAAGAGAGACGAAGGGAGGGAGAAAGAGGGAGTAAGCACAATCTGAAGGAAAGGAGAGAAAGGAAGGAGTGATGGGGGGATATTAAAGAGACATATCGGAAGCGAAAGGGAAACAGGAAAAAAAAGAAGGAAGAAATGAAGGCAGCAAGGCTAGTGAGGGAGGGAAATAGCGATCGGAAGAAGGGGAAGAAGACGAAAAGAAGGAAGGGAGAAAAGAAGAAAGGTGCATGAAGAAAGGAATTAAGAACTAAGGGATGGGAAGAGAGATAAAAGAGTGCCTCTACTTACCAGAAGGAGACGAAAAGAAGGAAGGGAGAAAAGAAGAAAGGTGCATGAAGAAAGGAATTAAGAACTAAGGGATGGGAAGAGAGATAAGAGAGTGCCTTGACTTGCTATTATCCTCCCGCGTGAGAAACAATTGGATTATTTCACAAACATGCACAGGCCACATTTGATACGCACAGGGCAGTTTCAGCTCCACTCAAAAATAACTAATAGTACAGCATCCCCAGAGTTGCTTAGGGTAATGAAGCAATGCCATCTCTTCGGCACACTAAAATCAACGTGCTTCTGGTGTTTCGCTGTCAGAATCATCTCTCTAAAAGAAGCCGAACAATAGATACAATTCATTCAAATTCAGTCATGATGAGGCTGATGACACGACGTCCACTAGAACACCCGGATCATGATGAATAAGTAATGGTGGAGCTGTAAGGCTCATGGCACTGACTCAACATACGACAGACCAACAAAAAACGAAAAAGACCGATGAAATATTACTCGCTAGCCACACAGCGAGACGGCAGGGAAGCTTCCGCCTTTATCGGTGTGCCGTCACGCATCTGAAAAAGCACAGCGAGGAGGCAATGCAGCATGAAGCGCGTGTTTTTTCGGTCCATTAATCTGAGCGTGTGGCGGCGCGGCGGGCTGCTCGTCCACCACCCCAGAACACAGCCATTGTGGCCTCCAGAATACCACACTTGCCTCCCCTGTTGGTGGTTCTTCCATGTAAAGCCATCCATCCTTGGAAGGGTGGACGGGCACCAAGACAGACACCCTGTCTGCCCTGCCAGGAAAGGTTTTGCTGGCCAGCATAGTCCAGCGAAGATGGAATGAGTAACTGGGTGGGCATGTGTAAGTATTTCACATCAAGTCAGAAAGTGTTAATCAGTGTTAAGTATAAAAGTTTATATCGGTAAAGGTTTCGGGGAGTGGAGGCGTGGGCTCTGGCGATGAAGCTGGAGGATGTACGGATGTGACAGGACAGAGGGATGTGGAGGTATGTGGTTGGTATCACCTGGAGGGACGGCGCACGCGGTGGAGCGGTGGCAAGATGCTGAGTCAAGGAGCTGAGAGTGCTCTCAGGTTCAGGAGACAAAGATGGTTCGAACATGTGAAGAGGGGAGATGAGAGTGAGGCACTAATGAGGGTGTCAGGCGTCAAGGTGCCTGGTTGTGGACCACCAGGGAGACTAAAGAAGACCTGGATGATGTCTGGAGCAGTTGCTAAGAGACAGTTGGAGGACGGTCATTGAATAAAGCGAGAAACATTACGAAACCGGGTTATGATGATGATGATGATGGATGAAAGGTCTCGGGGAACGAACTCGTGGCACCTTGGTTATAGGTGCAGCGCTGTGACCGATGGCTTGCTGTGTCATCTCCTGTGACTGGTTAGCTCATGTTAAGCCTTTCTTCACGGCAACAACCAGGCAGTGGCTGAATGGATAGCGTGACGACGCCGCGTTCAGGACGACGCGAGTTCATTCCCCGCCCGGTGCCACCAAGCTGGGATTTTTCAGCCGCCGCCGTTTGGCTTAAACTACCCACATACTGTCCAGAAGACCACTTATACACCCGGACTCTAGATTCTAGGATTAAAGATGAACTCCGGGAGGACAGCATGAGCCAATGCAAGATGGCGCCACTATAAAGACTCGCCTGTGCCAGAACGGGCTGGGCCGACCATTAGGCCCCACCGGGAAGAAGCCTTGGGCCAACACCAGCTCTACTACCCAACACAAAGTTAGGACGGTGTACTTATTAAGAGTATCCAATCTCTTCTAATCTCCTGTTTACCTGGACTAACAGTTTCTCGTGAACCATCCCTTTCATAGTATAGTCATTCACAAGTATATACACAGGGGTATAAGCAGACTATACAAAAGGGTAGTCGGTCTACACATGGCAGCTCTTCTGCCTTCCTCATTCACCATTCTATCCTTTCATTGAAAGAAGTGTGTGTCATTTGTTTCTCGCCCCTCGAGAAACAAAGGAAAACTACCATAACATGACCCTTGTTGGACGAACACACAAAAAACTTAACTTCTCCGAGAAGGCCTGACAGTCTGCTTTGTGTACAGTCATTTGTTAACAAGCGTATGTCATCTGATTCACACCCCGCCTCCCAAAGAAACAAAGGGAGTATAAAATAACACAACCTGTGGAGGGTGAGCTGAACTTTTTTTTTTTTTTTTTTACAGAGGTTATATTTACACGCATAAAACGATGATCATGGAGTTAAATATAGAAAAATCTCGTGGCGACAATCGTAGCAGACATATCTGTTTAAACCTGTCTAGCCAAGGCCCGGGCAGTTACATGTGTTTGTGGAGTGTCCGCGCGGCGCACACGATAACGAGCTGGACTTCCTTGTTTATATTTCCCACGATTTATTACACTTTTCGAAAGTTAGCTGCTGCTGCTGGCGCTAGCAGGGATGGTGGCGGTGCTAGTAGTGCTGCTGCTGCTACTACTACTACTACTACTACTACTACTACTACTACTACTACTACTACTACTACTACTACTACTACTACTACTACTAAATAAAAATAATAATGAGACCTCTACAATAACAAGAATAGCTACAATAACTGTTACTACAACTACTACAACTACTACTACTACTACTACTACTACTACTACCATCACCTTCACAGCCACCATCAAAACCAACATCAAGAGGTCTTGTTGCAAATAAACAAAGGCAACACAAGAACATAAACAGCCACAAAGCTACGTAATTCCTTCAATAAGTGAGAGCATACACTTTCTTTTTCTCCCTTCGTTTACTCCGACTGTTGCCAAGTTGGCGGGAACGCGCTGAGGGTATCGGGTTATATTACTCTTTCTTCTCCGCTCCTCATGAATCTATTAACTTCTGCCTCGTTCTCTAGGACCATGAAAGAGGGGTTTAGGAGGTAGGCTGGCGGAGAGCATCGGTGGGCGTGGGTGGGGACTGGGGACAGGACAAGCAGGAACGTCGGAGTGGGTTAATGCTGGGGTCACACATTCCCGAATATGGCCCCGATTGCTCCCGAAGAAACGTTTAATAGTAGTTGGCAACCGATTACGTACATCGAAGGGGTATGTAACGAAATTCGAAATGAGAAATGTGTAGGTTCGGTAGGGTTGCCATGAGGGCCGGGAGAAGCCACGAGGGTCGGGAGGAATTTTATCGCGAAGCCCCCAGCCCCGATCGCTTTGAACTGCACAAAGCGATCGGCCCGCAAGAAGAGTGAGGGATCGGAGGGTGGAGGGATGTGGGAGGGACCATTCTCAAATCGCCGCTTACGCACTCACATTTGACAGGGTTTTCGTAGGAGTTTTGGGCATTTCCAGAGGTACTTTTATAACCCTAGTGGTAATTTGACCCTTCATCTGTACCGTGAACGTGAAAACACTCATGAAAACCCACTTAATCTCCTTTCCGGCCTTTGGGAATAGTGAACAAGGGAGGTGGAAGTGTCTGAGAATACCAGCTCAGGGCAAGAGTGGGGTTGGAAGAGGGTGGCATTACTAAAGTTAGGGGACGGGGCTAGAGGTGATGGGTGAGGGTGGGTGGAGGATGGTGGTGGAGGAGGCGTGGGCAGGGACGGAAAGAGGCGGGGTGGGTGGATGAGTGCAGGGTTTGGTCCGGGTGGGGTGCCGTGGGGTAGGGATGAGTGGGTGGGTGCCAACACTCATGAGGAGATCAAGAGAGTGACGAGCTGCCTCAGATTCTGCACGGTGATAAGGGTCTTTTTTGACGTGTGTGTGTGTGTGTGTGTGTGTGTGTGTGTGTGTGTGTGTGTGTGTGTGTGTGTGTGTGTGTGTGTGTGTGTGTGTGTGACATTTCATTCGTTAGACATCATATAATACTTTCTTTACATTTATTTATAGGCCAGTTTATCTAAGTTTGGAATTCAGAACAAAAACTGAATGCTAGTTTAATGAAAGAAAACGACAATCACATTAAACTAAAAAAAAATAAAAAAAATATACTTATCGAGCGAATTAAAAAAAATAAAAAAATCATATGTCCGTATCAACCAAAAACAACATAAGCACAATATGACATGCACATAAACGTTGGGAAGATGCTTATGCTCTTAAACAAGGCGTGGTATAGCTTATATAGATCAGTGTAAATACTATCATAAGCAAGCAGTCTCCTTTGCCCTCCTGTAGCCATCGCAAAACACGAGAGTAGAAGCGTTAGGCAGCTGTTCATGGCATTAGACGGATGTAATGTCGTATTTGCACACACAGGTACACGGGTCGTATTATGAGACATTTCGCCGCCCAAGAACACATATTTGACAAGGCTTTCGTAGGAGTTGTGGGCATTTCCAGGTGTAGTTTTATGACCTGGTGGTAGTCTCACCCTTCTTCTGTACCATGAACCTAAAGAAACTCTCATTAGAACCCGACTGATCCCCTCTTTGACCTTTAGAAATAGGTGATGTGAGATGGCAAAGTGTCTTGTAATACCAACCGTAAAGCTTGTCTACCAGTGAGTGCCGTGCCCGCCCCCGCCACTCCGCCGCGCTGGCCCGTGAGTGGTGGTGGCGGTGGTGGTGACAGCATCTCTGACAAGGCATGCCCGCGTCGAAAATTGGGCTTAATTTATTCGCTACTCAGCTCGTCAGGCAAGTTCAGCTTAGCAGCGGGAAGGCAAATGACGTCTGGCCGCTTTCTCCCGCCACTGAGTTTTGGCATCTGGCTGATCCCCGAGTCTTTGGTATGCGCAGCCACGTGCACGTTTCTCTGTGAGCCTTTGATTCTATGCTTGTTAACAGATTCGCCAGGATATAGTGAGGGAATACATCAACACAGACACTTACCATGGCAGACACTTCCCATGACTCATCAGCGCAATGTTTTATTTCTGAGGTTTCTATGATTCTGTTGTCTCTTCATTTTTAATAGAATAATCGCCAGGACATGAGGGGTGAGAGCATCATAGCAAACACTCGCCATAAATTTACAGTGGAGTGGTTTGTTTATGAAATTTTAACGGAAAATTTCTTGTATCTCGTCCGACAGCTGTGGAGACTCGTGTTTCCCTGAGAATATCGTACTCGTATTCATCTTATCTGTCATGTATACCCAGCACGTGGCAAGGGACGCATCGAAACAAACAGTTCAAATAAATATTAAATAAACTTAATATTTTTAGGTTTTAACTACAGTACGTATGTATTTTTGAGGTACATCCGTCATGGTTAACTTGATTCAAACAAGGAAAGCCTCCATGAAGGTGTAGGAGTCTTCAACACATATATATTATACAGTGAAGGAGACTGACAAAGCCTTGAAAAATAAACCAAAAATGCCCACAAGATGCTGTTCGTATGCCCCCCCCCCAAAAAAAAAAAAAAAAAAAAATCACGAGTGAAAGCTCTAAAAAAAATGGGTAGAAAGTCGGAAGAAACAGCGTGCACAGGTTTTGTGGTTGAGTCAGGAGTAGCATCACACACACACACACACAAAAAAAAAAAAAAAACAGCGCCCCTTACCAACACACACACACACACACACACACACACACACACACACACACACACACACACATATATACACACACACACAGGCTATGATGTTGAAACGTGCACCGTGCCACGAAAAAAATTACCATATTTTGATGTAAAGTATTGCCCGTCCGGGAATGTGTGTGTGTGTGTGTGTGTGTGTGTGTGTGTGTGTGTGTGTGTGTGTGTGTTTTATCTCACAACACTGCTACCCTTCTCCTCCGCCGCCTCCTCCTCAAGGCTCCCAACCGCAGGCCGCTTAATATGTAAATAGGTGTGGAATTAAGTGTCGTGCAGGGACCTGGCTGGCGAGAGAGAGAGAGAGAGAGAGAGAGAGAGAGAGAGAGAGAGAGAGAGAGAGAGAGAGAGAGAGAGAGAGAGAGAGAGAGTCCCTTCGCTTACAACGTAGAAACTGATAAACGCACGCAGTTAGATTATATAAAAGGAAAACCTGTACGTGCGTTGGTTGGTGTTATCGGTCTTGTCAATGTCGGTTTTAACCACTTGGATGCGGATTTCCTACAAGAAGACATCACCAAGCTACAGGAGTAGAACAAAAAGTGGCTGCTCCAATTTAGTGAAGAAAAATGTGAGGTCATGCATCTTGGGAGGGGAAATCCAGCACACCAATACCACATGGGAAACACTCCACTATCCACCACAGAGGCACAGAAAGACCTGGGAGCATATGTTACCAGGCTACCAGTGAAGGCGAAATCCGTGCCAATCGCAGCGGACGGGTAGAAAAGGTAAAGTGATTCAGAGCTTCCCCGTATCTGCTATATCGTGTGTTATGATCATCACGCTAGTCAACACTAAATGCAAGACATGTCACTGAACCAAAATTTTCTGCTAGTTCTCTCAATAGCGTGTTTAAGCGAATAGAGTCTTCCTTCTTTCAATTAACCTCTTCATTGATCTCTCCATTTATCATAATTTGTCATGCCATTTATCGGAGGCAACAGGAAAGACGTAATTATAGGCTATCAGTTTTCCGCAAAGTTTTTAGTTGTCTTTTATGCATGGCGATTTAATGCTGCCCTTACTTGCCTTGTCTGCCACATCATCTTTATCAAGCAACTTTAAGTGCCTCTGAATGAACTCCTCGTTTTCTGCAAGTGTCCTCAGATGTCTCTTTAAGCTATTCAAATGTCTCCTCAATGGCTCTGTTTGGCTTTTCATACCATTCGTCAGAAACAACATGAAATACAAACAGATAGCCCAGTTTCGACGCGTTTTTATCTGTAGTCTCTGAAAGCGATTCCAGCATGGGTGTCATCTGGTTCTGATGGCTCGGAGTGGGAGACATTAGGCCAGAGATGACGATGACATTATAATATTGGCGAGCAAAGTCAGCTTATGCAGATCGAAGGTTCGAAAACTTATTATTCCAAAGAATTTATGAGAAAAGTGAACAAATCGGATGCTTTTTATGGTCATATACTGTTCATGTAAGATTGTCGTAATGGAAAGCGCTAGCCTTTGTGTCATAATTATATGATCAATAATCTAGAATATCTTAACAGGGTACTTGTATCCCAATAATACTTCATTGAATCCCTGGTACTTACATCCTACTAATACTTCATATTCGGTTCGTATCTAAGAGAGTAAACGTTTTGAAACTTGTAAATGACCAGCAGGTGTGTGGTGTGTGTGTGTGTGTGTGTGGGAGAGAGAGAGAGAGAGAGAGAGAGAGAGAGAGAGAGAGAGAGAGAGAGAGAGAGAGAGAGAGAGAGAGAGAGAGAGAGAGAGAGAGAGAGAGAGAGAGAGAGAGAGAGAGAGAGAGAGAGAGAGAGAGAGAGAGAGAGAGAGAGAGAGAGAGAGAGAGAGAGAGAGAGAGAGAGAGAGAGAGAGAGAGAGAGAGAGAGAGAGAGAGAGAGAGAGAGAGAGAGAGTGTCGGTCTATCATTTATATCAAAACTGCATATATTCCATTACTTATTGGGTATGAGATATGATTAACACGGCCCCAGCTTACATCACATTCGCGGGAGGTAACATAAATTACCTCTGCGTGGACGTCCCGTTTTCTGCACGTTTTCTCAGAATGCAATTTATCGGAAACCGCATGAAAAAAAAATAAAAAAAACCCACTGTATCACAAACTCTCAGCAAACCCTCCCAATAGTTTTTAAAGATTAAATGGCCGTGGTTTAGCGTGTCAGGCCATTCATCGGAAGCCAACTCACGGCACACCTCTGCACGAACGGATGACCTGCGAGTTTTGTCAGTGATCTTTTCAGGCGCCGCATCACCTTAACTAACTCCCTTACTCGACACAATTTCCTCCTTAGGTTTCTCAGAACAGTCTTTTGAGGCGATGCAACATTGCCTTAAATTGCTCTATTTGGCAATTCATAGCTTTCGCTGAAATGCTTCGGACGGCAAAAATTTCTCACAAGTTTTCTTTGCATAGTCTTTTCAAACCATATACTATTCCCTGCAATTTCCTTCTCGGAATTTCACAGCATTCGCTGAGGCATCTGAGGACGACAGATCTCATGTCAGTTTTCTCTGTCGTCCTTTGATCAGGGGTCACGGCACATGGCTTCCACTTTTTTTCTCTCTCTCTGCCAACGTCAATTAGCATAAGCGGGAAGGAAGGACGGCCGCCTCCTGCGCTGCGTGACCGTCGCCGAGGCAGCGGCATGAACACGGACGTCACCAGTAATGCCAGGGATGCACCGTAACGCTTCCAAGACTGGCTGCCAAGAGGGAACGACGGGGAGAGGCAGAAAAAGACAGTCGCATACGTATACCTATCATGAAAAACTGAACCCCGCTGTAAAACATTCACTCACATACCAATGTGCAAGGGAAGGGAAATGCAAGTCAACGCGTACGAAGTTGGTGAGCGGCAAGGATAAACATTAAAAGCTTGAATGCAACACACACAGACTCACAGACACAGCGATACAGGCAGACAGATAAACAGACATACAGATAAAGACACAGACATTAACAGACAGAGAAAAAGAGAAGCAAAGAAAGACCGACACTGACGCAGACAGAGAAAAATGAGAGAAAATAAAGTATAAGGAAGCTCCCCCTGCCAAAGAGTGGTTCGTATCTAAGAGTGGAGTGTAAACGTGACCATTAAGGTTGTGGGTCTTGAAACTTGTAAATGACCAGCAGAGGGGTGGGGGGTGGCGGGGGGGAGGGGGGAGAGAGAGAGAGAGAGAGAGAGAGAGAGAGAGAGAGAGAGAGAGAGAGAGAGAGAGAGAGAGAGAGAGAGAGAGAGAGAGAGAGATTGAAAGTACCCAGATAGATAGATACACACACACACACACACACACACACACACACACACACATAAAGAGACAGACAGACAGACCCAAACAGATATACAGCCACAGCCACAGACAGACAGATATGGGCGAATACAGACACAGCGATGCAAACAGACAGAAAACAGACATAAACAGACAGACGAAGAAAAAACAAACAAAGAAACACGGACACAGAGAAAGACAAAAAGATAGGCACAAACAAAGACAGACAGACAAAGATAAACACACGGGCAAAACAAACAAACAAACAAAAAACACAACTCCATGAACCATTAACTCATCCCCCCTCCCTAACACATAAATCCATCCACGCCAAAAAAAAAAAAGGGGAAAAATAAATCTATTGTGAAGTAAATACAGAAGCACTACACCGCAATGGGTGGAGGCGAGAGCAATTGTTGTAGTACTTTGAGCCTGGCATAATCTCCCTCTTGTTTGTGCACGTGCGTTGTTGTGCCCTGGAGGAGGAGGAGGAGGAAGGGGAGGGGTGAGTGGAACATCCTAGCACCAGCACGCAACACCGACCCTCTCTCCTGATCAACCCTGCGCGAGTCTGACAGAGAAAGGAGAAGAGGAAAGAGAGAGAGAGAGAGAGAAGGCAAGAAAACTGCACTGACTAAATCAAAAAGTGCTACGCGATGAGACGAGACGAGAATGTAGGAGATGAGACGAAGGAGCGAGACAACGCGAGGGAAGATGAGACGAAGGAAGGAAATACGACGGAGACGAAAAAGATGAAGCAACGAAAGAAGATGAGGCGAAGGAGTTGAGACGAAAGGAAGGAGATAAAACGAAGGGGAATGAACGAAGAAGATTAGACGCGGGAAAAAGATTAGACGAAGATGAAACGAAGGAAGGAGATGAGAAGAAAGGAAGGAGATGAAAAGAAGGGGAATGAACGAAGAAGATTAGACGCAGGAAGAAGATTAGACGAAGATGAAACGAAGAAAGAAGATGAGAAGAAAGAAAGGAGATAAAACGAAGGGGAATGAACGAAGAAGATTAGACGCGGGAAAAAGATAAGACGAAGATGAAACAGAAAGAAGATGAGAAGAAAGAAAGGAGATGAAATGAAGGGGAATGAACGAAAAAGATTAGACGCGGGAAAAAGATTAGACGAAGATGAAACGAAGAAAGGAGATGAGAAGAAAGGGAGGAGATAAAACGAAGGGGAATGAACGAAGAAGATTAGACGCAGGAAGAAGATATAGACGAAGATGAAACGAAGAAAGAAGATGAGAAGAAAGGAAGGAGATAAAACGAAGGGGAATGAACGAAGAAGATTAGACGCAGGAAGAAGATTAGACGAAGATGAGACGAAGGAAGAAGATGAGAAGAAAGCAAGGAGAAAAACGAAGGGGAATGAACGAAGAAGATTAGACGCAGGAAAAAGATTAGACGAAGATGAAACGAAGGAAGGAGATGAGATGAAAGGAAGGAGATGAGACGAGGAAAAGCAAGGAAAGGAAGGCGGCAAGTATATCTCAAGTATACCTTATAAAACCCAATAAGAACCACCGCCGAGTACTCTTGAGGGCTCGTAATGTGCCAATTCGCGTGTGCAATAAATGTATCTTCTTTTACGGCGCTCTGAAAGGACTGGGGTGATGCAAAGCCGCCCACCGCCTCCTCCTCCTCCTCCGCCCAGAGAGAGAGAGAGAGAGAGAGAGAGAGAGAGAGAGAGAGAGAGAGAGAGAGAGAGAGAGAGAGAGAGAGAGAGAGAGAGAGAGAGAGAGAGAGAGAGAGAGAGAGAGAGATGGACAAGCGCAGTGTCATAGAGTTAAGAATATACAGTAGATGTGTTGTCTTCCTCCGTATCATGAAAACACATCCTAAATTCATCACCCGAGAGAGAGAGAGAGAGAGAGAGAGAGAGAGAGAGAGAGAGAGAGAGAGAGAGAGAGAGAGAGAGAGAGAGAGAGAGAGAGAGAGAGAGAGAGAGAGAGAGAGAGAGAGAGAGAGAGAGAGAGAGAGAGAGAGAGAGGAAAATGAGAAAAGATAAGGAGGGAGGAGAAGAAAATACGACTGAAGAAGAGGAAGAGAAGGAAGAAGAGAGAGATGAGAAAACAGAAGAAAAAGAGAAGGACGAGAAGAAAAGACGACTGAAAAAGAGGAAGATAAGTAGAAAGGAGGTGAAGAAAAGGAAGAAAAGGAAGAGAGAGAGAGAGAGAGAGAGAGAGAGAGAGAGAGAGAGAGAGAGAGAGAGAGAGAGAGAGAGAGAGAGGTGGTGGGGGTGATGATTGCGAGATTAGCATAGTAAATACGAATACATGCACTCGAAATACGCAGTTACGTACTATAAAAGGTTAGCTATAATGAACTTTCAACAGCAGGTGGTTCTTATGACGAGGAGGAGGAGGAGGAGGAGATGGAGCGGAGATGGAGGGAGAGGAAGAGGATGGAAAACGGAGAAGGAGAAAGGAAGATTGACGGGTACATGAAGTGGAGGAAAGAAGTCGATGAGGATTGATAAGAGAGAGGGAAGAAGAAGAAAGGAAGGAGGGTGAACAAAAGAAGAGGAAGAGAAAAAGAAAGAAAGAATGAAAGAGGGAAGAAAAAGAAAGGAAAGAGGAGGGTGAACGAAAAGAAGAGGAAGAGAAAAAGAAAGAAAGAATGAAAGAGTGAAGAAAAAGAAAGGAAAGAGGAGGGTGAACAAAAAGAAGAGGAAGAGAAAGAGAAAGAAGGAATGAAAGAGGGAAGAAGATGATGAGGAGAATAAAAGGGAAGAAAGGAAGGAGGAGAAAAACAACAACAGCAGAGGAGGACAAAGAAGAAGAAAAAGATGAGGAAAAGGAAAGTAAGAGAAAAAAGGGAAAGGGAAGGGAAAGGAGAGAAAAAGACGCCTGAAAATGGTGATAATTCAGAATCTATTTCCTTTATTACAATGGTTATTTTTTACAAGTGTCTTGACGGGCACTGTATTACAGATTAAAATACTAAAGGAAAGTGAAGAAAAGGAGAAAGAGATATTTGAAGAACGGTAGTAGTAGTAGTAGTAGTAGTAGTAGTAGGAGGAGGAGGAGGAGGAGGAGGGAGATAAGAAAGGAAAAAAGAACGAGGAGGAGGAGAAATAAGAATTGAAAGAGAGGAGAAGGTAGAGAAAGGAGGGTTGAAAGGGAAGAGGAAGATAAAGGAGAATTGAAAGGGAGGAGAAGGTAGAGAAAGGAAGGTTGAACGGAGAAGGAGGAAGATAAAGGAGGGATGAAAGGGAGGAGGAAGAGAAAGGAGGATGAAAGGAGGAGGAAGAGAAAGGAGGGATGAAAGAAGAAGGAGGAAGAGAAAGGAGAGTTGAAAGAAGGTAGAGAAAGAAGGATTGAAAGGAGACGAAGGAAGAGAAAGGAGAGAGGCAAAATAGAAGGAAGAGAAAGGAGAGATGAAAGGAGGAGAGGGTAGAGAAAGGAGGAATGAAAGGGAGGAGGAGGAGGATGGAGAGTTGAAAGAAGGAGGAGAAGGTAGAGAAAGGAGTTTGAAAGGGAGGAAGAGAAAAGAGAAATGAGTAGAAGGAGAAGGAAGAGAAAGGAAGGTTGGAAGGGAGGAGCAACCAACCGCCCTTCAAGATCCTACCTACTAACATTTTGCTCTCTATTATTCTTTATTTTTTTGTTATCGTACCTTATACTATCTCCTGAACGTATATATCAATCATATTTTTCTTTTTACACGAACTCTCCCTCGCCTCGCCCACCAAGCAAGCAACCCGCACTCTTTCCTAATACCGTTTCTTGCGCGCGTCGGTCAGTCACTCCTGAGAAATATACCCGATTTCTTCATAAACATTTCGCCGCCCAAGCACACAAATTTGACAAGGCTTTCGTAGGAGTTTTGGCCATTTCCAGGTATCGTTTAATGACCCAGGTGGTAGTTTGACACTTTCTCTGTACTATGAACCTAAAAAAATCACTCCAGAGAAATATGCCCGTCTTCTTAAACATATTTGCGCCCAAGCACTCATTATTTGACAAGGTATTCGTAGGAGTTTTGGCCGTTTCCAGGTATAGTAGCTTTATGACCCAGGCGGTAGTTTGACCCTTTCTCTGTACCATGAACCTAAATAATCACTCCAGAGAAATAAGCCCGCCTTCTTATTAAACATATCTGCGCCAAGCACGCGTATTGGACAAGGCTTTCGTAGGTGTTTGGCCATTTTCAGGTATCGTTAAATGACCAGGATGGTAGTTTTACACCTTCTCTGTATCATGAACCTAAATAATCACTCCAGAGAAATTAGCCCGCCTTCTTATTAAACATATCTGCGCCCAAGCACACATTATTTGACAAGGCTTTCGTGGGAGTTTTGGCCATTTCCAGGTATCGTTTCATGACCATGGTGGTAGTTTGACACTTCTCTGTACTATGGACGTAAATAATCACTCCAGAGAAATAAGCATGCCTTCTTCTTAAACATATCTGCGCCCAAGCACACATTATTTGACAAGGTATTCGTAGGAGTTTTGGCCGTTTCCAGGTATAGTAGCTTTATGACCCAGGCGGTAGTTTGACCCTTTCTCTGTACCATGAACCTAAATAATCACTCCAGAGAAATAAACCCTCCTTCTTATTAAACATATCTGCGCCAAGCGCGCGTATTGGACAAAGCTTTCGTAGGTGTTTGGCCATTTTCAGGTATCGTTAAATGACCAGGATGGTAGTTTTACACTTTCTCTGTATCATGAACCTAAATAATCACTCCAGAGAAATATGCCCGCCTTCTTTTTAAACATTTCGCCGCCCAAGCACATATTATTTGACAAGGCATTCGTAGGAGTTTTGGCCATTTCCAGGTAGAGTAGCTTTATGACCCAGGTGGTAGTTTAACCCTTTCTCTGTACCATGAACCTAAAAAATCACTCCAGAGAAATATGCCCGCCTTCTTATTAAACATATCTGCGCCCAAGCACACATTATTTGACAAGGCATTCGTAGGAGTTTTGACCATTTCCATGTATAGTTTTATGACCCAGGTGGTAGTTTGACACTTTCTCTGTACCATGAACCTAAAACATCATTCATTCAAAGCCGATTCATATCCTTTTCGGCTCTCGGAATTAGCTGACGTGAGAGGTGGAATCGTCATTGAATACCGACCATAGTCTACCAA
>NC_066540.1:8691321-8713821 GCF_024679095.1 Eriocheir sinensis | reverse complement strand
CGTTCCTCCTCCTCCTCCTCCTCCTCCTTGCCGCTGCTCAACACGATAAGATTCACTCAGTAATACAAAACAAAAATGTAATAAAGATTGGGTGCTTCCTGACGAGTGGATTAAATCACTTGAGCGGGGAGTCTCGTAATGAGCTACAGTTTTTTTTTTGTTGTTGTTTTTGTCTGTTTTTCCATGTTTACGTGTTTCTTATTCAGATGCTTTGCCTTCTTTTGCTTTTCCATCTACTTTATCTCCTCTTAATCTTCCTTTTCTTCTTATTCTTCCTCCTCCTCCTTCTCCTTTTTCGCCATCTCCTCCTCTCTCTCCAATCTAAATGCATCATGTTCCTTTTGCTTCAACCTACTCCAACCTTCTTTCCTCCTCTTTCTTCTTCTGTTCCTCCTCCTCCTCCTCTCTTCTTCTCCTCTTCCTCCCCCTCCTATCCAAATACAACACTTTCCTTTACTTCCATCTCTTCCATCTCCTCCTCCTTCTCCTCCTCCTCCTCCTCCTCTCTTCTTCTCCTCTTCCTCCCCCTCCTATCCAAATACAACACTTTCCTTTACTTCCATCTCTTCCATCTCCTCCTCCTCCTCCTCCTCCCCTTCCCCTTCCTCTTTAGCACACTCATCATCATTATCATCACCACTACCATCATCACCATCACCACCACTTACATTACATCACCACTACCGTCATCACGAGCACCACCACCATCACCACCTCTATTTTTTTTACCATCACTATACCATCATCATTATCACCACCAGCATCACCATCATCATCACCACTACCATCACCATCGCCACTGCCACTATCATCAAACCGCATCGGAGATTGAAGAGATAAAAAAAAGTTTGGTAAAGAAAAAGAAAAGTAAAAAAAAGTGAACAAAAATCGGACCACCAACGAAAATAGCTGACACGCACACAGATACACACGCACACAGATACACACACACACACACACACACACACACACACACACACACACACACACTGGAAAAGCAAAGAAAAGTAAAAAAAAGATGTAAAAAAAATAAACGGACCACCAGCGAAAATAGTTGAGCTCACACACACACACACACACACACACACACACACACACACACACACACACACACACACACACACACTTATATTTATAGACACCAAAAAAACACGCAAAAAAAGCTACACACACACACACACACACACACACACACACACACACACACACACACACACACACACACACACACACACACACACACACACACACACACTTATATTTATAGACACCAAAAAAACACGCAAAAAAGTCACACACACACACACACACACACACACACACACACACACGGACGGACGCACAAAAATCCAACCACAGAGTAACAGCGACGGAAAAAAAGAAAAAAAAATCTAAAGCAAAAACGACAAACCTAACATCTCCTCCTTCTCCTCCTCCTCCTCCTCCTCCTTCCTCTCCTTCTCCTCCCTTCAAGATAACAAAAGAACACGCACAAAAAAATATACTTAATAAAAGCTAAAATATATATACCGCATAAAAAATGACTCGTCTCCTTTGTGCTTTCACTTAATCTAGAGTCAGGCTGCGTCTTGCTCCGGAGATAATGTGGGTGGAGGGAAGGAAGGGGAGGGAAGGGAAGGGAAGGGAAGGGAGGGGAAGGGAAGGGAATGGGAGGGAGGGAAGTTACGGAGAAGATAGGTATGCGAGAGGGCTAAGTAGATAACAGAGAGACAGAGTATGGGAGAGATGGTTAGGGCAGGTTAGGGAAGGGAGAGCAAGCAAGAGAAGGAAGGGGAAGGGTAGGAAAGGAAAGAGAAGGGAAGGAAAGGAAAGGGCAAGGAATGGCAAGAAGGGGAAGGATGAGAGGGTTAGTAAAGAAAATAGCGGGGTACTGTAGTTTAGGTTAGGGAAGGGAACAGAAGTCTTGATCACTGCTTGGTAAAAAGAAAGGAAGGAAAGGGAAAAGAGGAGAGGTGTACGGAAGAGAGAGAGAGAGAGAGAGAGAGAGAGAGAGAGAGAGAGAGAGAGAGAGAGAGAGAGAGAGAGAGAGAGAGAGAGAGAGAGAGAGAGAGAGAGAGAGAGAGAGAGAGAGAGAGAGAGAGAGAGAGAGAGAGAGAGAGAGAGAGAGAGAGAGAGAGAGAGAGAGAGAGAGAGAGAGAGAGAGAGAGAGAAAGGGCAGAGCAGGGTATAAAATCGAAGTATAGGGCCGAGTTAAAATATAGAGAGATAGTAAGTCAAGAAAAGGGTAGGTAGAGGGAAGGAAAAGTAAGGAGAGAAAGAGAAGAGCAATGACAGAGACAGAGAGAAAAAGAGAGAGGTAAGGCATAACAGCGTAGGGTAGGGAGATAAAGGCAAGGGAGGAGCAGGGTGAGGGAGGAAAGGTAAGAAGATGCAGGGAAAAAAAAAACATTGAGAAAGGTAAGGCATAGCAATATAGGGTGGAGTTAGTGTAGGGTAGAGAGAGAGATAAAGAGGTAAGGGAAGGGAGTTATGGTCTGGCTAAGATATAAAGCAAAATATCTGAGAATGGAGAGGAAAAGTGTAGATTCCTTGAGTATTTCCTTCTCTTCCCCCCTTTTCCTTCGTTTTTAGACAGATAAAGCGATACATACAGCTATATAAAGATAGATAGGTAGAGAGATAGAGAGATATAAAGAAAACAGATAGAGAGACAGAGAGAAGGATAAATATATAGACAGATGGAAAGATAAATAAATTGATAGATAGGTAGAGAGATAGAGAGATAAAAAGAAAACAGATAGAGAGACAGAGAGAAGGATAAATATATAGACAGATGGAAAGATAAATAAATTGATTGATGGATGGATGGATAGATAGATAGATAAATATAGATAGATAGACAGATTGTTGGTAAAGAGAGGGAGGAAAAATCAGTGTAGGGTAAAGTTAGTGTAGGGTGGGGAGAGAGATAGAGAGGCAAGGTAAAGGTAAGGAGAGGGAATAAACGGTAAAAAGATGCAGGGAAAAACTGTGAGAAAGATAAGGCAAGGAAGTGTAGGGGAGAGCAGTGGTAGTGAGATAGTGGTAAGGCATAGCAGTGTAGGGTAGAGTTAGTGTATAGGCAAGGGAGAAAAGAGAGGCAAGGGAAGGGTAGTGAGAGGGAGGACAAGGCAGGGAAGGGCGGTATGGCATAGCAGTGTAGGGCATAGTTAGTGTAGGGTAGGGGGAGATAGAGAGAGGCAAGGGAAGGGTAGGGAGAGGGAGGGAAGGGCTAGAGCTGCAGGGAAGAGCAGCGTGAGAGAGAGGTGAGGAAAAGAGGAAACAGAGCGAGGGAGGAAAGAGCAGCGAGAGAGATAAGGCATAACAGTGTAGGGAAGAGTTAGTGTGGAGAGATAGAGAGCGACAAGGGAAGGGTAGGGAGAGGGAGGGAAGTGTACGAGATGCAGGGAAGAGCAGGGCGAGAGAGAGGTGAGGAAAAGAGAAGGAAAGAGCAGCGAAAGAGATAAGGCATAGCAGTGTAGGGAAGAGTTAGTGTGGAGAGATAGAGAGCGACAGAGGCAAGGGAAGGGTAGGGAGAGGGAGGGAAGGGCAGCAGCGTGAGAGAGAGGTGAGGAAAAGAGGAAACAAAGCGAGGGAGGAAAGAGCACCGAAATAGATAAGGCATAGCAGTGTAGGGAAGAGTTAGTGTGGAGAGATAGAGCGACAGAGGCAAGGGAAGGGTAGGGAGAGGGAGGGCAGGGCAGGGAAGGGCGGCATGGTATGAGGCGTGACCCACATTCCGTGCACGCCGCCACCCTCTGACTGTGTACACATTTTTCAACCTGCTTTTGGGATCAAGACACCACCATGCAGCAACCAAGGAAAAATGACGTCACCCCTCCCCTCCCCCTCCTCCTCCTCCTCCTCTCCTCCTCCTCCTCCTCCTCCTCCCGTTCGTACTCCTTTTTCTCTCCTCTCTCCGTGCTCTGCCAATCTCGCTCAGGTTTGGACCGTTTGTTGCTGATCTCTCTCTCTGATTCTCTCTCGCCCATTCTCTCTTTCGCATCCATTCTCTCGCCTATTCTCTGTCTCTTTCGCTCTTTCTCTCACATTCTCTCTCTCTCTCTCTCTCTCTCTCTCACCGATTCTCTCGCCCATTCTCTCTTCGCATCCATTCTCTCGCCTATTCTCTCTCTCTCTCTCTCGTTTTTCTTTTTCATTTTTCTTTTCCTGTCTTTCAGACTTTTTTTTTCTTTCCTTCTTTATTTTTTTTCATATTTCTCTCTTTCTTTCTTTCTTTCGTTCGTTCGTTCGTTCTTGCTTGTCTGCTTTCATGGTTTCTTGGTTTCTTGTTTTTTTCTTTTTCTTTCTTTTTCTTTCTTTTTTCCTTTCTTTCTCCAACCCCCCCCTCTCTCTCTCTCTCTCTCTCTCTCTCTCTCTCTCTCTCTCCTTCCCTTTCTCACCCCTCTCTCTTCTTCCTTTTCTCTCTTTCCCCCTCCTCTCTCTCTCTCAACCCCTTCGCTTTCGTATGTAAATGGAGCATATGCAAGGGTGAGGGGCACGCATGAGGTACCTTTCTAACGCGGCACACATAAGCCGCGGGAAGGCGAGTGGTGGCCGCCCTGCGCTGGGGTAAACACGTCAACAGGTGGTGGTGGTGGTGGGAGAGGGAGGGGGGGGGGGGTGCCGCGCGAACAGGTGGTGTGTCGAGGGTTGTGTCGCAGCAAGGGAGTTATGGTCTGGCTAAGATATAAAGGAAAATATCTTAGAATGGAGAGGAAAAGTGTAGATTCCTTGAGTATTTCCTTCTCTTCCCCCTTTTCCCTCTCTTGTTTTTAGACAGATAAAGCGATACATACAGCTATATAAAGATAGATAGGTAGAGATAGATAGATATAAAGAAAACAGATAGGGAGACAGAGAGATGGATAGATATGTAAACAGATGGAAAGTTTGATTGAATGATAGTTTATTGTTGCAAACAGAAAGATAGATAAATTGATGGATGGATGGATGGATGGATGGACCGATGGAAGGATAGATAGATAAATATAGACAGATAGACAGATTGTTGGTCACCATAATAAAGGAAGGGCGTAGCCAGGACATTCTTACGCAGCGCTCTCGCAACCCTGCAGGTAAAGTTTGTAAAATATAGACCGTAAAAATACCGATGTGAACATGTGACGCAGTGCTGTCAACCATATGGCGACGCAGGTGAGTGTTGTCGTTCTGCTCGGCCTAACAGCCTTCTTCATCACTGCTGTCATAATGTTCCCTCAGGAGTGTGTGTTGTATTGTTCTCTTCAGCCTAACAACCTTTATCATTAATACTGCTGTCATAGTGTTCCCTCAGGAGTGTGTTGTTGTTGTTGTTGTTGTTGTTGTTGTTGTTGAGTTCAGCCTAACAATCCTTATCACCACTGCCGTCATTTTGTTCCCTAAGGAGTGTGTTGTTGTTGTTGTTGTTGTTGTTGTTGTTGTTGTTGTTGTTGTGTTCAGCCTAACAATCCTTATCACTACTCCCGTCATTTTGTTCCCTCAGGAGTGTGTTGTTGTTGTTGTTGTTGTTGTTGTTGTGTTCAGCCTAACAATCCTTATCACTACTCCCGTCATTTTGTTCCCTCAGGAGTGTGTTGTTGTTGTTGTTGTTGTGTTCAGCCTAACAATCCTTATCACTACTCCCGTCACTTTGTTCCCTCAGGAGTGTGTTGTATTGTTCTGCTTAATCTAACAACCTTTATCGTTACTGCTGTCAAAATATTGTTCCCTCAGTACTGTTTTGTTCAGCCTGGCATCCTTTATCATTGCTATTACTGTTATAGAGGAGACGATATGATTCGCGGACAGATTCGTGGCTACGCCGGTGCACGACGCTAATACCGTCATGCATTTTATATCAGGTCAGCTCTGGAACTGAAGTTGATCGTTGTTTCGGCATCCTCCTCTGTCTCGTTTTATATTAATTAAGGAGCAGTGTGAACGGGTATTATTTTTTTTAAAGCATGGCTGTGGTCTAATATGATCCGAAGGAAAAAATATATCATGGCATAGACTCCGGAGTCTTTGATCATGGCTATGTTAAAGTTTCCCAACGCAGTCACTTTTCCGCAGATCATTAACCGCGCATTGTAATTGTTCGGTTATCAAGAACGAGAAAGTTCATTATTGCTTGGGGTCGTTCACATACCGTTGCGTTGGGCATTTAACGGAATCGGAAAAGAAAATATTGTGCCGAAAAACGAGAAAATATCGTATCGAAAAATGAGAAAATATTATATCGAATAAGATAAACCACCAAGTAAAGAAGAATAAATAAAACGTCGTAAAATAAAAATATATTGCACTGAGAAACGAGAAAGGCTTGTATAAAAAATAATGTAAAAAATAAGAATGTTTTCTTGAAGAAACTATTGTATCGAAAAAAAAGAAAAAACTGTACTGGAAAAAAGGGAAATATTGAAAACAGGAAACTCAAAAATAATGTGCAAAAAGGGAGAAAATTTTGTAGAAAAAAATTGCATAGAGTTATAAAAAAAAGAAAATACTGTATGAAGAAAATTAAAATATCAAAAACAAGAAAAGGTTGCATAAAATATAGTAAGGAAACATAAAAGATAAATATTGTACAAAGAATTGTGTCTCAAGCAGCAAACAGGCGAGGCGAGCCGACAGCGAGGCGGCCAAAGGAGCTAACGGTGGCCGGGGGATCGGGGTATGGGGGGGAGATGACCAAAAATAGCTCTTAAAACAACAGAGACCACAAATGTGAAAGTGTGACGATGATTTTTTAACATCTTTATAAATCCTTATTCGTGATTGTAATAATAAAAAAAGGTGCATTGGTATTCAGAAAGCAAAGACAGTTATTAAATATGTATTGGAGTGTGTGTGTGTGTGTGTGTGTGTGTGTGTGTGTGTGTGTGTGTGCGCGCCCTTTTTTCTCACAAACTTACATAGATATATACATACACACATACACCCATACATACAACATACACACCAAACACCTCAATGCACCAGCTGGACTTGCCATCCAGCTGTATTTTGTGTATCACGATTGTTTATTCTCTTACGTTATCTCTATCTATTATTGTGTCTGTTGGTGTCTGCCTGTAAGTTTGTCGGCTTGTCTTAAAACCTAACAAACCAAAATAAATGATCACCCAGTACATTCAAGACAACCCCGGGGGCTGAGGTGTGGCGGCGGCGTGCACAATCAATATTTACAACCGTTCCCGACGCTACTTCCTCGGTGAGTAAATGCGCGACTGGGACAACGTAGAACACTTTGACTGCGAAGTGAGGCGTGGCCAAGGAACGCGAGAGCCTTCCCCTTCCAAAAATAGTAAGATCTGATCCTTCTAAATCGTATTATTCTGTTTGAACATCTGGACTCGCCAAAACACGTGTATGACTGCAGTTGTGGGAAACACCAGTGCTGAGAATTAGTGTCTTTTTGTCCTTTACTTTTGAAGCAGTGAACCGAAAAAAAAAGTCACGAAAGTGCTTTTTAAGCTGACGAAGCGTTAATGTTAACCAGTATTCTGAAAAAAAAAAAACCATGCGTGTCAGAACAAATCTTCCTATTACTGGCGCAATAAACCAAACTTTGGTGAAAGCATAATTTTTTTTCCTCTCTCTGACAATAAAAAAGGGCAGGAGCTTAATTTTACACGCGCAGGATATGTGGTAGATAAATGCTTTATACTGCCTTCAACGTTATTTTAGAGAAAAAGTTCATGCAAATTATGTAGCAAAGTAAGGAGTGAGGGTGGACACAATGTATGGGGCCGTTGTTCCTGTGTAACGTGTATCTATAATGCTACAGGTTCAACATGAAAAATCTAAATTCTATTTGGGAAGTATGACCATGTATGTATACATATTGCCCTTATGGACTTTTATCGCAGTCTATACGAAGAATTTTTTTGTTAATCAAAGGTGAAAATAATCGACAATACTTCTGTTAAAAGCAGGTTGGTCATTATTTTAGGTGAGCTTTTATGAAACATTTGCATTTTCCATAACATTCGTTTGTAATGCTGATTTCTTTGTAATGTTTCTTTGTATTATGAATCAAACATAAAATATGATCGAATTTCGTCCTGCATCACCAGAGGGGCTACAAGTGTTTGGACAAAGATCGATAAAATGTTTAATTGGCATGGCTGCTTACGTGCAAGACATGCATGATTTTTCTTTAGCATACATGGGCCTCCTACCCAAACCTCGATATATAAAATCTGAAATATAGGTGTGCACGTACTGTTTCTCTTTATATATATATATATATATATATATATATATATATATATATATATATATATATATATATATATATATATATATATATATATATATATATATATATATATATATATATATATATATATATATATATATATATATATATATGTGTGTGTGTGTGTGTGTGTGTGTGTGTGTGTGTGTTCTTCATTTTTAGATCTCCCTATTTATAAGTGATCAAGTATGAGTCCATGAATGTCGTGCTTCATAACAACAGCCGATGTAAAACCTGAACCTCGAGTTGGTATTGCTGAGGTTCACCTTTACCACTGTCACCACAAAAATAATGTAATAATTATACAATTTCGACATAATACTCTTGCAGATAGGATGAAAAACATAATCGAGTTTGAAAATATGCATTCGTTACACCTGCACTCACATTTATATGGATCTGGAGATTATTTATTCATTTCAGGCGAACAAGTCTGGTTTTTATTTTTAAGCCGATACCACAGTTTCAGGGAGGAGCAAGGAAATGTTTCTCTTCATGTCTTACGAAATGGCGCACATTTTGCACTTCTTTACATAAGGTAATGGATCCTATTTTTTTCTGCACAAGAGTAAAAACGCTTCCCATTACCTCCGTGAAAGGCGCTACTTTACTCAGAACTAGACCATTTTCTCTTGACCTGTGACCCCTGGGCCTGTTCGGACTTCAGGGGCCGGTGGACCTGGCACACGATAACGTTTCCTTCATTTTCTTATCGTATCTTATAAATGCTGGTTTATATAGGATCGACGAGTGTAAGGAAAAAGCTACCCCAAGGAAGAGAGGAGGGTGGCAGTGACTGTAGGGAAGAATCTGTCAAAAAAGTTCCCTTCTGTCAAAAATGTTCCTTTCATTATCTTACCCTACCTTGTAAATGCTGTTATATATAGGATCGACGAGTGTAAGGAGAAAGCTACCCCAAGGGAGGTAGAGAGAGCGCAGATCCCCTTAGGAAAAAGACGAAATTTTGTTCGAAAAATAAAAGACTGATGAATAGCAAAACCAAGTAACAATATCCTAAAGGAGGTGAATACATGGCCTACGAAGAAAAGCCTTGTATTACGAAATAAAGCAACCTTGTATAATTATTTGGGATTAGCAAAGCTCAAACGAAATCGAGGCATGCAGCGAAGATCCGTGATAATGGCGCAGAGGAAAGCGTCGCATTCAGGCCTGCGCTATGCCGTCGCCCCAATACCTCCATGCCGTCGCCTCATCCTGCCACCGCCCGCCGCGTCACGCCCGCCACAATACAGCCCGTGACAAAGGATTCAGATGTACACTGTTAGCTTCGTCGTATAGTTCGCATTTCCTTTCACTTATTATCAGTATAATTATATATATTTTCTAAGCATTTGTATATATAATGTTTCTTTCATGGCCTGCACTTACGTATGCTTCTTTTTCCTAAGCATTTATATGTAAGATGTCTGAATATGTAAATTAAGTCATATTTATATAAATAACATTTTGCTTTCTCACTCTTCTTGTATTGCATTCGTTGCGAAATCAAAATTGCGTTTAAAATTCAGGGCATAAAGACGAACAGTGGGATTTCTCAGAACCAGTGTACACATGACGCTTATCTGGCCATGCGTGGCCGTCTATCCTGCATGACGATGTTTGTTGTGCGGCCTGCTGCTCTCCACCCTTGTCGCTTATTTTTCTCAGTGTGTAGGCCCATGGCGCCGGTGGCCTATTTTAAGGGACAATGGGGGTCGGCCTCAGCCTATTGTTGGTGCATGAAGATTTTTCTTAAAGTGACGGTATTCCTTGCCGCTGATTAATTGGGAAGCAGTTATGAAGTTGATCCACATAATTTTTTGGTCTCCAATGGAAAATTAGCTATTCCTTGTATAAACAACAGAACATATACAAATGCACCAGAAAGATACATAACTTCACAAATAGGATTTTCTTATTTTCTTCAAATAATACTCTGGAAGCGGTTACACAGCACGATGATTCGCCATAATATTAACAACAGACGAAAAACCCCAAAGACTCCACTCTTTATTTGAGTCGGAAATGAAACAAGCTTTTCTTTTTTTTTCTTCTGGCGGCAATGAATGCACTTGGCAGACCCTTTGTGCTTGTCTTGGCGCCGTTACTTTACTTGGTCGCAGATGAAACGGACGCACAATAATGTCGCGGCTAAAAATGTTCCCAGTGTGCACCTGCCGGGCTCTTGGGCTCGTCTCTGAACGCCATAAACATCACGCCGAGGCGCTGCATTCCCTGTTGCAGGGACAGAACATTTATTACGTACAGGTTTGTGCGGCACACTCATTTTTTTTTTTTTGTTATTTCTGAAGGAAATGTTAGTTTTGATTGACTTTTTTCGCAGAAACTGAGGACACCCAATCAAGCCACCATACTCGTACACTTTGACTTTTGCTTCATTCTCTCTGCTTTTACACCCCTGCAAACTTCATGAGAAAAAGAGTTATTTTCTTAAACATTTTGGCGCCCAGGCACACATATATGACAAGGCTGCAGGAGTTGTGGGCATTTGCAGGGGTAGTTTTCTGACCCCGCTGGTAGCTTGGCCATTCTTCTGTACCATGAACGTGAAAAGAAATCACGGGAACTCGTTTAATCCAATTTTTTGGGCCTTTAGAAATAATTGATGAGAGGCGGAAGCGTCAAAGAACACCGACCAAATACTATTAATTTAAGACGATATGATAAAAAATCACGCCAGAAGACGGATATCGGTAGTGCTAGACCGCATACGCGACTCCAGAAGGAACTCTTTAAGCTTTCTGCACAACAACAACAATAACAAGTTAACAACATCAAACTTTGGAAAGGGGTTAGCAGTTTGGATCATATCTCTCAACCTTTATTGTCCTCCGTCCCCAGTTCCCTCTGAGTGTGCTATACCATTCTCACTCCTCTCACCCGAATAAGCTCATATCTAGAAGGCCAGCGGGTAAACACAAGACATCCACAATAATATGCATGTCTCACACCAGCGCCTGGAAGCGTATATACCAGCGCCTGTAAGTGCAGTTCAGTTCCCTCTGTGCTATACTATTCATACTGCCTTTACCCGAACAAACCCATCTCTAGAAGGCTGGAAATATAGACCTATAGGCACACTAAAAGGTCCACAGTAGTAAGTATAACGCCTGACTTTTTACATTTCATTTTACGACTGAGTTTGTAAAATGTCACTTAACTTTGAAAATCCAACACTTCTAACTAACTCCGTCCCAAGAATGGAATAAAACAAACAAACTAGCCACATAACTTTATAAATACTGATACGACGATAAAACAAAAATCTGGTGTATGTCTCGCACGTATATACCAGCGCCTGTAAGTGTAGTTTCTCACGAAATGCCGCTCGCAGCCTAACCTTCACACATCCCCGTGACGGAAGAGCCATCGGTAACGGAGCTTTTACTGCCGCTTAACGACGACCTAAGTTACAGTGTGGGTACTCTTGGTATGCTGCGGGAGGGAGAGGTTACGGCGGCGACTCCTTTGCAGTACTTCTCCACAACAAAATCGCGGGGCTTCGATAGTTTATGAGTATTTTCAGATGGTTGTGTTAAGAGTCAGCAATGTGTAGGAATCTTCATGTTACTGGGAAAGGGGCGAGAGGTTAGGGCGACAACTCCTTTGCAATATTTCTCCTTAACAAAATCTCGACTCTTCGATGGCTTGTGAGTATTTCTTGCATGATGATTATGTAAGCAGTCAGCAATATGTAGAAACTTTCATTTCAAAGGGGAGGAGGAGGGGGGAGTAAGACTGATAATACCTCTGCACCATTTCTTCATTACAAAATCGCATGTATCAGGTCACCTCTCCTCCCGAAATTGACCTATCTTTCAGCCACTCCCTTAACTCTCTATA
Source organism: Eriocheir sinensis (assembly GCF_024679095.1). NCBI lineage: Eukaryota > Metazoa > Arthropoda > Malacostraca > Decapoda > Varunidae > Eriocheir > Eriocheir sinensis. Next base: position 8,701,712 of record NC_066540.1, on the reverse strand, counting down.
GGAGCAGTGAGTAGCGGGCTTTTTACACATTTGTTACCTATTTTTATGCCCTTGAAGTGACTCCTCTGCTGTAAAAAAAAAATGTTTCCATAGCTTGTTAATATCTTCAATGATTATGTTTGAGTGTATATAGGAACTTTCATGTCATGGGGAGGCGGGTGAGTTAGGGGTGAGAACTCTGTCAGATATCTTCATCATAACTAAATCGCGTGGCTTCGATGTGCAGCGCGTCTCGGCTCCTCAGCGGGTCCTGCAAACGCGGACAGACACGCGTGGCTGTGTGGAGGGCGGCCGTGTCACCGATTTCACGCCACGAATTGTAATATGATTCTGACTGACGCCTCGTTCCCTACCCTCGTTTCCGCCTGTCACCCCTTCTCCCTCCCTCTCTCTCTCTCTCTCTCTCTCTCTCTCTCTCTCTCACTATATCGTTCCTCTTTCCCTCCTTCCTTATCTTTCTCCTTTCCTCCTCCTCTCACTCCCTTGCATCATCTTCCTCCCTCCCCCTTTCTACCCTCCATCTCTCCCTTCCTCCATTTTCCTCACGTTCTTCCTCCCCTCTTTTCTTGCCTCCTCTTATTTCTCCTATTACTCTTTTGTCTTCTCTTTTCTATACGATCTCTCTCTCTCTCTCTCTCTCAACTGGCAACTATGATGATGATACCTACGACGAAAGCAAGGATGATGGTAGTCTCTCTCTCTCTCTCTCTCTCTCTCTCTCTCTCTCTCTCAACTGGCAACGATGATGATGATGATGACACCTACAACGAAAGCAGGGATGATGGTAACAATGGCGTGAAACATTTGTCCATCCGTGTATTCTTCCTCAGTGTATTACTCTGATATCATTACTAAGTAGCTGCTTCCCTCAATTAGGTACCGTAATAAAGCTGGGGATGATAACGACGACTCTGAAACATTCCACATGCACACGATATTCTTCCTTGATCGTGGCAACATTGCTAGATTATCGTACTCCGAGCATAGCCGATTATTGGATTTTGACGCCTAACTATTGCCAAGAAACATCAGGAATTAACTATTTTAACGATGAATATAAATTAATCTAGTCATTGGGGGCCAGGAGACAGTTTTTGGGTCGGAAGTTGGTAAATAGAAGAATCTGAGTACGATAATCTGCCAACGTTGGATCGTTCTGACAATATTGATAATCGTTTGGGCTGTTGCGTTTACTTTTTATAACGGCATCAACTCAGGGGTAACTTTTATTTCCTACACAATTTTCCTCTTCCCTTGACCTGCCTCCTGCTAAGATAAAAAATATATTATAGTCTTCCATTTATTCCCTTATTGCATTACGTTTATCCGATGAGTCTTTGCTTTCAAGGATGATAATAAAGGCAGAATTTTCCTCTTTCTCCCTCCCTCACCGGACTCTGCTCACTGATTCAGATCGGTCAACTTTTTGCGACCGAGATGTGAAAGTTTCAAGGTTAATCCCCTCAACGCTCCCTCCCTCCCTCCTACCCTCCTTGTCCCGTTTTTTCATAACGCCTACGCCCTCCACTCGTCTCTCTCTCTCTCTCTCTCTCTCTCTCTCTCTCTCTCCTACTCTTCCTTTTTCTCGTCCTTTTTCCCTTTTTTCTTCTCATTTTTCTTTTTCTCATCTCTCTCTTCTCCCTTTTCTTCTTCTTCAGTCATCTTTTCTTCTTCTCCTCCCTCCTTTTCTTTTACTTCTCTCTCTCTCTCTCTCTCTCTCTCTCTCTCTCTCTCGTCGTCATAACAAGGTCAGTAATATTCCCTCCATGGTTCCCTCTCCTCCCCCTCCCCTCCCCTTGTCTCTTCCACACACGTCAAGGTCCTTAGTGATGGGGGGGGTGGAGGGGAGGGGAGGGGAGGTGGGGGGAGAGGGGAGAGGTGAGGTGGGCGTCCCTTTAACTGATAGCATTACTCCCATCCTTTTCCTCCTCATCCCTTTTCCCTTCGTCATCCACTCCTCCTCCTCCTCCTCCTCTTCCTTATCAGCATCATCGAATTCTCTCTTCTTTTTCCTCCTCCTCATCTCATTAATTAGCAGTTGTTTTGTTGTTGTTGTTGTTGTTGTTGTTGTTGTTGTTGTGGTTGTTGTGGTTATAACTGTTTTTTTTTTTTATTGGTGGTGGTCATGCTCTTTTTTCCTTTTCCTTCTTTTTCTTAGTTTTCTTCTTTTCTTCTTTTTCCTTTTTTCTTATTTTCTTCTGCTTTTCTTCTTTTTCACTTTTTCTTCTTTTTCTTTTATTTTTTTACTTTTATTTTTCTTCTTTTTTCTTCTTTTTCTTCTTCCATTTCTTCTTATTCTTTTGCTGCTACTTCTTCGTTTTCTTCTCTTCTTCTTTTTCTTTTCTATTATTTTTCTTCTTCTACTTTATCTTGTTTTTCTTCTTGCTTTTCTTCTTCTTCTTCCTCTTCTTCTTCTTCTTGCTTTTCTTCTTCTTCTTCTTCTTTTTCTTCTTCTTCTTCTTACTTTTCTTCTTCTTCTTCTTCTTCTTACTTCTCTTCTTCTTCTTCTTCTTCTTACTTTTCTTCTTCTTCCTTTTACTTTTCTTCTTCTTCTTCTTCTTTTTCATGGCGGTGGAAGTGGTGGGGGTCCTTTCACTTTTCTTTATCTTCCCTTTGCTTTCGCTTTCCAGTTTACTATTAATCTTGTCATGTCCAAAGCGTCAGTTCGGGACCGGGAGCTGCTGCAGGAGTTAAGACAAAGCGCTCTACTTGATTGCTCTATTTTTCCCTTCGTCATCCTCTCCCCTTCCTTCCTATTTCGTCCTCCTCCTCCTTATCAGCCTCATCGAATTGTCTCCTCTTTTTCCTCGCCGTATATCATCGCTACTCTTTTTTTTTTATCTCCCTCCTCGTAGCAATCGGTTTATCTACATCGCTCGCCACTGGTGTGTTCTCTTCATCCCAAACAAATGGTATATCACAACTGTTATTATGTAAAGGTGTTAAAGTAATAAGGAAAAAAACTAAAATAAACTGTAGAAAAGGAAAAAGAAAGAAAAATTATAAAATGAAATGAGAGAATTGCAGTGGGCCCATTTCGAGGCTTTTTATTTTTTTTACAGTAGAGGAAACAGTTCAAGGGCAAAAAAATAAAGGAAACAATAATGAAAAAAAAAAAGCCCGCTACTCAATACTCCTACAAAAGAGTCAAGAGGAGTGGCCGAAAGATAGGTCAATTTCGGGAGGAGAGGTGTCCTGATACCCTCCTCTTGAAAGACATTTATGAAGGCTTCCTTAGAGGTTGTGGGCACTTCCTTGGTTACTGTTATGAATCTGGTGATAGTCTGACAAGGCTTCTGCATCATGAGGCTTACAGCACCATGGTAACCTGACGAAGGAAAGGAGAGGAAAGGGAAGGGAAGAAAATGGAAAAAAAGGATTAGGGTGGTATTGTCAAACTTTCCCTCCTCTCGTAACAAATATTTCCAAATGCCACAAAGGTTATTAGAAAGGTTCCCATGAGTGTTTTTTTTCACGTTCATGGTACAGGAGATTTGTCATATTACCGCCAGGGTCATAAATCTACCCATGGAAATACCCACAACTCCTACGAAAGCCTTATCAAATGTGGGTTTGTGAGCCCTGAAACGTTTAATCCCTTGACCGCGAATTTCCTACAAGAAGACATCACCAAGCTACAGGAATGGAACAAAAAGTGGCTGCTACAATTCAATGAGGAAAAATGTAAAGTCCTGCACCTTGGGAGAGGATATCCAGCATACCAATACCACATGGGAAACACTCCACTATCCACCACAGAGGCAGAGAAGGACCTGGGACTATATGTTACCAGGCTACCAGTGAAAGCCGAATCCGTGCCAATCGCAGCGGACGGGTTAAGAATCTGTCCCTTAGAAACACCCACGAGATCCTGCCTGAGATTCTTTGTGGCTGAATAATCTTCCTAGTTCTTACCTGGATGAAAGATTTGTGTGCGCTTACTAACGATAAATGCTTGTTGGCGAGAATGGATGTTGGTGATGTTAAGTATACAAAATTAATGAATAGTAGAGTTTAAATAGCAATAAAGGTCCTAATGATTTTTTTTCTTTTATTCCTTATTCCTTTCAAGCGGTGGATCATGATCGTCGCTTTTACTATATACCAATGTTTTTCTTTCTTTTATCGGTTCAGCTTCGTTAACTCGAGGGTCGCGGATATAACTTTCGTAACGGACTCTCCTTTGTTGCTTCTCTCTCATCTCTTATGGCGTTGTTCTTGTTCTTCTGGTCATGTCTAACTTCTCTTTGACTTTCATAACGGACTCTCCTTTGTTGCTTCTCTCTTATCTCTTATGGCGTTGTTCTAGTTCTTCTTGTCTTGTCTAACTTCTCTTCTACTTAACTTTCGTAACGGACTCTCCTTTGTTGCTTCTCTTCTGTCTTTTATGGCGTTGTTCTAGTTCTTCTTGTCTTGTCTAACTTCTCTTCTACTTAACTTTCATAACGGACTCTCCTTTACTGCTTCTCTTTCGTCTCTTATGGCGTTGTTCTAGTTCTTCTTGTCTTGTGTAACTTCTCTTCTACTTAACTTTCGTAACGGACTCTCCTTTGCTGCTTCTTTCTTGTCTCTTATGGCGTTGTTCTTGTTCGTCTGGTCTTGTCTAACTTCTCTTCTATATCTAACTTGTCTAACTTCTTCCTCGTCCCTGAGTACTGCCCGAGAGGCAGTAGGTTCGCTGTTCAGTTCTCTTGGTAATGACTGTTGGATGGCGCTGAACGTCTCTCTTTTTCTCTTGTAAATGATCTGTGTAAAAGTTATATTTTCTGAGGTCATTATTTTCAGACGCTTCCGCCTCTCACTTCAATTTCCAAAAGTCACAAAGGAGAATATTCGGGCTCTCATGAGTGTTTTTAAGGTTCATGGTACAGAAGCCTTGTCAAACTATCAGTAGGCTCATAAAACTACCCATGGAAATGCCCACAGCCTCTACGAAAGCCTTATCAAATGTGGGTGTTTGAGAGTATGGGCCTACTGTAGTTCTCTGGTTAATGATATCTGGATGACGTTTGACTTCTCTCTCCCTCTCTTGCATATATGATCAGTTTATGAGTGATACTGTCGAAGGGTTACTCGTCTACTTTCACCTCTTCATGCTTCATTCACCTAGCTAATCCTACTTCCTCCTTAATCAAATCCATTTTTTATCTCTCTCTCTCTCTCCATGGTGTTGAATATTCACTGTCACTCTTGTACTGGTTCTGGTTCAACAATTTCTTTACGGTGAGGGACCCAGCTAAAGGGCAACAGCAACACAACAAAATGACTGCTAAGATATTGACGCTACTTACTTATCTTGTTGGCTTCACACCCCACTTGAACGCGTGCTTTCTTATCTTATTTTGTGAAGCGCTGAAGTCTTCCGCTAATGACTTATCTTGTAGTGAAGCAATGCAGTTTTTTTTTTGGATAACCTATTTGATCTTGTAGAATGAAGCGATGCATTTTTTTTTTTTTTTTGAGAAGCGCTGCAGTCTTAACGCTAATATCTTACCTAGTGAAGCGCTATTAGTCTAACGCCAATGATTATCTTATTTCGTCAAGTGTGGCAGTTTTACGTTAATATCTATCTTATCTCGTAATGGAGCGATGGAGTTTCTGGCGGATGACTAACTTATTTTGTGAAGCGCTGCAGTCTTACGCTAATGACTATCTTGTCTTATGAAGCGCTGCAGTTTTACGCTAATGACTATCTTGTCTTATGAAGCGCTGCAGTTTTACGTTAATGACTATCTTATCTTGTGAAGCGATGGAGTATTACTAATGATTCTTTTTAGGAGCAGCGAGTAGCGGTTTTTTTTTTTATCATTGTTTCCTTTTTTGTGCCCTTGAGCTGTCTCCTTTGTTGTAAAAAAAAAAAATAATAATGGCTATCTGATCTCGTAATAAAGCAGTGCAGTTTTACGTTAATGACTATCTTATCTTGTGAGGCGCTGCAGTCTTAACGCTAATACTGTTTCTTATCTTGTGAAGCGCTGCGGTTTTAAGCTAATGACTATCTTATCTTGTGGAGCACTGCAATCATATACTAATGAATATTTGATCAAACGACTCTTTTTTTAATCATTTCGACTTCACGCTGGCGGTAAATAGAACGATAAATCCGTCCATCCATTAAAGTTACTGATTTTCCACTTTTATTATGCGTGCAGAACCCTGATACAACAACACTTTTTCGGTCATCTTCTTTTTATCAGCGCGCCATTTCTTGTCGTTTTTCTTCTGTTTCTCCTTCGCATGTCTTTGTTTCCTACACGTCTTCACTTCTCCCTTTCCCGCTACTTATGTTTCCTTTATTATCTTTTACTTCTTTTACTTCCTTCCGTATGTATCTCTTTTATCGTTCATTATCTCCTTTGCACGTCTCTCCCCTTCAGTCATCGTCTTTCCCTTTCAGTCATCGTCTCTCCCCTTCACGCATCGTCTCTCCCCTTCAGTCATCGTCTCTCCCCTTCAGTCATCGTCTCTCCCCTTCAGTCATCGTCTCTCCCCTTCCGTCATCGTCTCTCCCCTTCACGCATCGTCTCTCCCCTTCACGCATCGTCTCTCCCCTTCAGTCATCGTCTCTCCCCTTCAGTCTCTCGTTTCGCTCACTGTCTCCTTTGTACAACCCTTTTTTCTAGCTCATTGCCTCTTGCTTACGTCTTTTCTTCATCTATCGACCTTTCATTACGTTGCTTCTTTTTTCCTTCAGTGTCTTCGTTCTGCACCTTTTATTCCGGGAGTTGTCTTCTATATCGCTTTTCCTTCCGCGTTCTGTTTTAACATCTTCTATTTTTGTCTATTTTATCTTTACACCAAAGGAGACGGCACAAGGGCACAAAAAAAAGGAAGCTATGAAAAAAAGCCCGCTACTCGCTGCTCCTGTATTTGTTTTTCCTCACATTTTTTCCTTCCTTATCGCCTTCCTGTGTTGTCTATTTTTGCTCCACTGCTTCCATCATACGTTGTTGTTTTGCTTGTTCTCCATTATTATTATTTTGTCCATCGCTCATTTTTCTCGCCCATTATTTCGTTTATTACTTCATTTTCTACTCCAGTCACTTAGGTCGATATAATAAGACACTTTCTCTTATCACATCAGCTATTTCTAAAGGTCAAAGAGGGGGTCAGTCGGGTTCTAATGAGTGTTTTCTCAGGTTCATGGTACAGCAGAATTGTCAAAGTACCACCAAGGTCACAAAACTACTCCTGGAAATGCCCACAACTCCTACGAAAGCCTTGTCAAATAGGTGTTTTTGGGTGACGAAATGTCTTACAATACGACCCTTATACTCCACAAGCTGCATGGTATAAATTTACTCCTTCATCGTTCTTTCCTCTTCTACTTAAAAAGCCGAGCACAGGTACGACATTATTTTATGGTGTGTGAAATTGTCTGTGAAAATTGTCTAATGCATTTTGCTACGCTATAAGTGACAACGACCTCCTGTCAAGACGCTAAATGGGTGAGGCGCTTTTTCTTTCTGTCTCTCTCTGTGTCTCCTCATACAAACCCCAGTCACGCTCTCAGTATTGGTCTCCCCTGTCATGTGTTGGTATTTATAGTGAGAGATATGTATGTGTGCCGTCTCTTTCAATTTGCGTTTAGAGAAGGAGAGATAGACAAAACTCACACACACAGACATACAAACACACACACACACACACACACACACACACACACAACACATCACTCACAGCGACACGGCACTTGCAACATCAGACCTCGATAACAATAGTATTTCTTTGATTCATCGAAAGAAAAAGAAAAAAAGGTAAGAATACGCAATACTTTACATCCAGAAACATCAAAATACAACCGGCAGGGACTTCAGAAACAGCAATACACAACACATCACACGCAGAAGAAACTCAACACTAACATCGGAACCATAACAGCAGCAGTAACATCAGGAATAGAAACACACATCACATCACACACAGCAGCAACACAACACGGCACTAGCCTCGGCATCACAACAGCAGCAGTAACATCAGGAATAAACACACAGCACATCACACAGCAGCAACACAACACGGCACTAACATCGGAACCACAACAGCAGCAGTAACATCAGGAATAAACACACAGCACATCACACACAGCAGCAACACAACACGGCACTAGCCTCGGAACCACAACAGCAGCAGTAACATCAGGAATAAACACACAGCACATCACACACAGCAGCAACACAACACGGCACTAGCCTCGGAACCACAACAGCAGCAGTAACATCAGGAATAGAAACACACAACACAAACACAACACAAGACTAACATCAACAGAACCACAACATCAGCAGCAACATCGGGAACAGCTATATGAATTACATTTTCTTTCATTCCCTCTGAAGAAAAGGGGTAAGAAGATAACCTGTTCAACGACTTATTCAATCTCACCTTCTCGACGCAACGCGAACTGTATCACGGCAACAACGTCAACACCAACAATGTCAGCAACAGCGAGACAAACATATATGACGCAACCTTCCCCTTAAAAATTGCAAAAAGATAAAAAACGAAAAAAAGTTCATTATTTTGATCTAACTTTTTCGGCTGTACACCCAGACGCAATGAAACAACCATTAACATCATGAATAATAACTTGAGAAAATCTTTATATAACTTCCTTTAAGAGGAAAAGTTAAACACATGACTTTTCCTTATTCTATCTTACTTCCTCGCGTCTATATAATCACACGCAACGCAGGGAACGTCAGTCAACTTCAAAATCATCGCCAATATCAACATCGTCGATAACATCAGCAATAGCACCTGCAAATCTTTCTCCCTTATTACCCTTAAGATAGAAAAAGCGAATAATATAAAAACCCGCTCATTAATCTTTCCTCTGGCGTTAACACCTCCAGGCGTTACACAAATAGCAACATCATTAAGAAAAACATCAGTGAAACTTTCTCTCGCCACCTTAACGAAAGAGAAAGGTAAAAACTAGATCCATTTATTATTTCATCTTATAGCCTCGCTTCCACACCCCTAACGCAGCAAGAAAAGCAGTACCGGCAGCAAAACCAGCCATGATAAGCACAGTCAACCTCTATCTCACTTCTCCCAAAGAAAGAGAACAAAAAGAAGCAGAGCAAGTTCTTGTTTAATTTAATTTCTTCGCGTCTACACCTAAACGTTAGGCAAACATTACCATCACCAACGCCAACAAAAATTAACTAAACTTTTCTTTCCCTTCCCTTAAAAGAAAAATATTTTAATAAAGGAAAAAAATACTTCCTTATTTAATCTTACTTCGTCTCATACCCTTAAAAAGTAAAGCAAGAAAAAAAAATATATTCCTTATTTTCTCTCCCTTCCCTTGAAAAAGAATAACAATGGTAAGGGAAAAGCAGAACAGTTCCTTATTTAATCTTACTTCTCCTTGTCATGCCCTCTAAAAAGAAAGCAGGAACAAAAAGCAAATATATTTTTTATTCTATCTTGCCTCGCGTCTTGCTTCGCATAATGCAATAAAAAGCAGGAAAACCAGATCGACTTTAACATTTCCTCTTCACACACACACACACACACACACACACACACACACAGAGGCAACACAACACAGACAGCAACACCGTCAATAATAAAAACCGCAAACCTTTCTCTCACTCCTGATAAAGACGAAGGAAAAAAAATGAACAACTCGCATCTTACTTCTTCGCGTCCTGCTCCATGGTGGGGGCGAGGTGCGGGGGCGGGGGTGGGGCCGACGCGACGCTCATGCCCACTGCTCACCACACTCGTACCTGACGACTCTGGGTGCAACAAGATCAACAAGTCACTTCCCGGGGCACGCGACAAGGCAGGCTGAGGCAGGCACGCGGGTCCTCCCTCCACTGGCCGGCGCACTTGACAGGTAGGCAACTGAGGGCGCGGGCGTGAAGGAGCTCGCGACCTGCACTCCGCTCACCTCAAACAAGGTTGGCAGATACAGTCGTGCATACCAGTTTCTGCCTCTGTGAAGCGGGTCTTTGAGGGGGCACTTCGCTTAACTCACCATGAATGTTACGCACTCACGCTTGCATCGCTCTTTTTTTGTTTTGTTTTGTTTGTTTACACCGAGGCTTAACGCTGTCTTTTTTTTCTCACATTTAATTGCCTCTAACAACGTTGGCAGATATACTCGTAGTCCTGCATACCAGTTTCTCTTTTTGGGAAGCGTGTGTTTAACAGGGGCACTTTTTCAAGATGTAGCGCACTCACGTTTTCTTTTTTATTTATATTTTTTACTTGTTGATGCTCGGTGACACTATTGATAAGCACATGCTCTCGTGTTTTCTGGTTTCCTTTTCATCGGTTTCGCTTTGGTAAGGTTGTATATATCTATGGTATGGCGGTGGCTGCGTGCTTTTTCTTTCACTCGGTGCGACCTCGGCTTTACACTTTCACATGACTAA
>NC_066540.1:8613821-8688821 GCF_024679095.1 Eriocheir sinensis | reverse complement strand
CGTTTCCATGCCCGGTACCCATTCAGTGCTGGGTGGACAGGAGGCACGGATTAAGGGAGACTGCCCATTTGTCTCCACCTCGCCCGGGAAAAGAACCCGGGACCTCTCAGTTGTGAGGCGGGCGTGCTAATCTCCGCACTATAGGGCTGTGTATGCGTGAGGGGTGGTGCTGATTAATATGCCTGTAGTTAATTTTTTTCATTTAATATCCAAATGACTGCACGACAGAGGTAAGGGGTGTGTGGTAGTACTAAGATTTTCTAACAGTAATAGTGATAGTTGTAGAGGATATAGTTCTATTCTTAAACTTGCCTGGCTCAAAACGATGCTATCCGGTTAACTTCAGCAACGGTGTCTGCCATCAACAATAACAAAACAACAGATGCTACTGAATTCATTACAACAGCAACTATTACCACTACCACCAGTGCAACTATTACTAAAAAACCCACCACCATCAATATTACAATTATTACTACTACTACCACTGCTCCTACTGCAACTATTATCACCATCACCACCACTATTACTACCATAACTACATCACCACCACCACCACCACTACAACTACTATAACTATTACCACCCTCACCACCACCACTACAACTACTATAACTATTACCACCCTCACCACCACCACTTATACAACTATTTCCACCACCACAACCACACCACTATACCACCACTACTACTACTACTACTATTTCCGCCATCACCACCACCACCACAACCACTACTACTGTTACTACAACTACTACTTCTACTTCTACTACCACTACCACTACCGCTACCGCTACCGCTACCGCTACTACTACTACTACTACTACTACTACTACTACTACTACTACTACCACTACTACTGCTACTACTATTACTACTACTACTACTACTACTACTACTACTAATAATAATAATAATAATAATAATATAATAACAACAAAAGCAACTTCCATCTGCTGTGGTCACTTCAATTGGCTATGAGTTGCCGAGGGTTGGTAAAGGTTAAACCTAATGACAGGTTTCCACGCCTCTCAGAAGACAACAACAAAAGCTAGAACAGGAATAACGGCGAAAACGACAACGACCACTACAACGACGACGACGACTACATTCACAACAACAACAACAACAACAACAACAACAACAGCAACAGCAACAACAGTAGCGGCAGTAACTACCTTTACATTTAGTGTTATTGAAGCATTACGAAATATATTACTCTGTTAGCTAAGTTTTTCCAACCTTTAAGCGCTTCAGTGGAGATTTAGCTGCTGCCTGAACTACGCAGTATCTCTTAATATGAAAGGCGGCGCTGCGCCACTCCAGGCAATGATGCGTGGGTAGCCTACCTTTGGAAGGTTTAATTCCCTTTCAGCGACTAGCTATTCTCTCGCCATGAGAGTGGACCTCATGTGTGTGTGTGTGTGTATATATATAGATAGATATATATATATCTATATATATATCTATATATATATATATATATATATATATATATATATATATATATATATATATATATGTATATATATATATATATATATATATATATATATATATATATATATATATATATATATATATATATATATATATATATATATATATATATATATATATATATATATATATATATATATATATATATATATATATATATATATATATATATATTATACTGGTGACATAATAGGGTGCGCAGTTCTTTGAGTTGAATAATAAATAAATTAAAGCAAATAGGATGGATATTGGGCACTTCTGTCCGTGTCTGCGGGACGTCCGTGCCCTCAGCACTCATGACGTTCAGCGGCTCCTGGCCGCCTCCCCTAACAGGCTGGCGGCCATCTTCTCGGTCATGGGCCCCAGGGAGAGGGCCTCCTTCAGCCTGGCCCCAGGCAAGGGTGCACTGCTGTACTATTCACCTGAGGAGCTGCAAACCCTGGAGAGGGAGCGGCAGGCCAAGGCGTTGCACTCCGTGGTGCTGTACCGCGGCCAGGATGGCCAACACGTGTACCTGGACAGCGCCAGCCATGCGTCCATCTGTGTTCCCCTCGACGTGCGGCGCGCCGTGCTGCCCTCAAAAGGCAGAACGCATTAACTCCAAAATTTTGGTTTTGGAGTTAATGCGTTCTGCCTTTTGAGGGCAGCGTGGTGCAGGCAGGCGGCTCTGTCCTGCACAGAGCCGCTGTCGTCCTGCAGGGCCCCGGGATCGGCAGCTGCCTCTACTTCTCCATCTCCTTCATGGATTTCGTCATCAAGAACAGCCACGTTCCCTCAGAATCCCTGCTTCCGCTGTACGTCCAGTCTGCGGGGCCTGAGCGTGACGTGTACGCCGTAAGCTCGGCTGTTCGGGTGTTCGGAGAAGCTGGTCTTCAAGACACCTTCACAGGGCCGCCCTACATCTTGGCCCTCAGGTCTAACAACCCACAGCTTAATGGCCGCCGAGGCAGCAACGAGGCCAGCTGTCAGGTGCAGGAAGAAGGCACGTGTGCGACGTTATAAACTGAGCAACCTGCGCCAGCTCGTCTTGGGACACTAGCACTCCTAAATTCGATGTATACAATTGCAGTTTAAACTGGGAAAAAAAGACGTGTGCGGGAAAGAGGGAATTGCATCCATCAAATTGTTTTCCCATCCAGATCCCTATTCAATATTCTCTGCTTACGTTTTTCCATTCTTTCTTTCCATCCATCTACGCATATAATTTTCTAACTATCTTAATTTAGCCATATGTGTAGGTGGAGTTTTCTCCTTTATTCCTTGCCTACGTTCTTTCCTGACTGAACGGAGAGAGATGGGCGATCTCCATACACCAGTGCGTGCCCCCGTCAACCCGGCACTGAATGGCCCCCGAACCTTGGTTTATCCTAAACCACAGACAACTGAAAGCTCACACGAGATAAAGTGATGAAGAAACTTTCTTCATATAAATATTCCTTTATTTTTTTTTCCTTCGTGTCGAAAAATGCAACACTTCATACGCATGCCTTTCTGTCTGGCTTTTGCCACCCTCCACCGTTCTTGGGCCGCGGCGTAAACATTTGACAACTTGTGGTTCTGCGTGTCTCCTCGCCTAGTCTGTTTACCCTCAGCGGGGGTAACGAGCCTCACAGGAGCGAGGGTCGTGTTGGCAGGCTCGTCACCGCCGCCTGCAGACGGAGGAACACGACAGACGGTGTGAGATAGCGGCGCGTGGAGGCAACTCCAGATGGGAGGAGAGAGAGAGAGAGAGAGAGAGAGAGAGAGAGAGAGAGAGATATAAAAATATACAATATATATATATATATATATATATATAGAGACATAGATATATATATATATAGATATATAGATAGAGATATAGAGAGAGAGAGAGAGAGAGAGAGAGAGAGAGAGAGAGAGAGAGAGAGAGAGAGAGAGAGAGAGAGAGAGAGAGAGAGAGAGAGAGAGAGAGAGAGAGAGAGAGAGAGAGAGAGAGAGAGAGAGAGAGAGAGAGAGAGAGAGAGAGAGAGAGAGAGAGAGAGAGAGAGAGAGAGAGAGAGAGAGAGAGAGAGAGAGAGAGAGAGAGAGAGAGAGAGAGAGAGAGAGAGAGAGAGTCTCGATCCCCCAATGCCGGGCCAGCAGTGGAGGGGAGGCTACGCTTTGGCGGCGTCCCCCTCTCACTCCAGGAATCCGTCAAGATTCTGGGAGTGGAAGTGGATCGAGGTATACGGTTTGACAGCCACATCAAACACATTGCCCAAAAGACCTCCCACAGAGTCTCCTGCCTGCGAAGGGTGGCCAGCTTCCTCGACAGAAAAGGGAGGCTCCTGCTCTACAAGGCCCAGATACGGCCTTACCTACGTAGAGTACGCTGCCCTCTCTTGGATGTCTTCGTGTGCTGCCTCGCACAGCGGGAGACTCGACAGCATCCAGCGAAGGGCGCTGCGGCTGGTGGATGTTGCAGACACCCCCCCCAGCCCAGACGGAGACTCCCAGCTCCGTCGACTCGCTGGAACACCGTAGGGACGTCGCGGGGATTGTTGTCTCCCACAAGGCACAGGTGCAAGAAGTGCCACACCTGGCGGGCCTACGTCAACCTCCGAGAGTCACCACGTGGGACACGAGAACGGTGCTATCCCATGGTGACGCAATGGAGGTGCCACGTTCCCGCACCAGCCAGCACCAACGCACCTTTCTGGGTAAAGTCTCCCGAATATGGAATGTGTTTACGACCACCGTCCCTCACGTCCGGGGGATGAACACTCCGGAGGTTAAACTGGCGGCCCACCACTGGAGAAGCTCACTCCCCACTCCGCTAACACTTGTAGTTGATTAGTGACAGTGCAGTGTGTGTGTGTGTGTATATATATATATATATATATATATATATATATATATATATATATATATATATATATATATATATATATATATATATATATATATATATATATATATATATATATATATATATACATATATATATATATATATATATATATATATATATATATATATATATATATATATATATATATATATATATATATATATATATGTATGTTTTTTTTTCTATATACAGAATTTGTGCCCTTTGAATAGGCGGCACACGGCAGTGCACCTTTGGATATTGTAAATATATATGTATGTTTAGAGAGAGAGAGAGAGAGAGAGAGAGAGAGAGAGAGAGAGAGAGAGAGAGAGAGAGAGAGAGAGAGAGAGAGATTCTTTTCCAAGAATGATTGTTTATACATTCAAAATTACACACACACACACACACACACACACACACACACACACACACACACACACACACATACACGTACACACATCTTGTAGCATCTCCTCTCACGCTCCCTCACACACATTTTCTTTTTTTCTTTTTAGGTGCGGGACAAATATCTGCAAGTCAGAGAATAATATGCTCACGACCAGCCTCGCTCACGACACTTCAGCAGATTATGTAAATGTCGGGAAACTGTCCGTGTCTCCGTGCGAGTGTCGGGCCTTTTTCGTGTCACGGAGTCAGGTTACCTCCTTACCCTTGAGGTGGCGGGGGAGAACGGGGGAGGGAGAGGAAGGGAGTGTAGAGAGGCGGGGAGGGAGAGGAAGGGATGCACAGACGGGGAGAGAGAGGAAGGGACACACAGACGGGGAGTGAGAGGAAGGGACGATACGATAGAGATATAACAAGTTTGTTTACATTTGTATATACAGGACGAATATAAATGATCGTGACTCAGACCCACTATTGAGGTGAGAGAGAGAGAGAGAGAGAGAGAGAGAGAGAGAGAGAGAGAGAGAGAGAGAGAGAGAGAGAGAGAGAGAGAGAGAGAGAGAATGATGCCGAGGTGGTGGAAGGCAAAGAGGGAGAGGAGAGAGATAGAAACGGAGTGACTGAAAAATGGACAGGGAGAAGAGGAGAAGGAGGAAGGGGAGAAGGAGGAAAAGAAGTAAGAAGAGGAGGAGGAGGAGGAGGTGAAAGGTGAGTGGGAGGATAACGAGGACGACGAGTGGATCAAACAAAAAGATATGCCCAAAAACAAGGAAAGTAAAAGCAAGGTGGAAATCAAGGCGACGGAGGATTATATAGAACAAGAAAAACGAGGAAGAGAAAAAATTAGGAGACAGACAACGAGAACTAGAAGGAAAGCTGAAAAATGTGCTCAAAACAAAGAAAAGAGGAGCAAAGCGTTGACAAGAGATAGACAATGAAGAGGAAACAGGAGAAAGACGCGAAAACTAGAAGAGCATATCGTTGACAAAAGAGATAGACGAAGAAGAGCAACCATAGGAGAAAAATATACTCAACACAAAGAAAAGAGGAACATATCGTTGACAAAAGAGATAGACGAAGAAGAGGAACCATTGGAGAAAAATATACTCAAAACAAAGAAAGGAAGAGTATATCGTTGACAAAAGAGATAGACGAAGAAGACGAAACAATAGGAGAAAAATATACTCTAAACAAAGAAAAAAAAAGAAAAATAAGAGAAAAATAGGAGAAAAAAATATACTCAAAACAAAGAATAGAAGAGTATATCGTTGACAAAAGAGATAGAGACGAAGAAAAGAGTTGCATAAGCTTTCGAAATCAGACGAGGAACAGCAATGACAGACAGACAGCCACACCAAACAGCCTGAGAGGAAGGGTGGTGAAAAGGAGAAGCGAGGGAGGGAGGTGAGGGAGGGAAGCTTAGGATAATCCGGAGATCACATCCTTCTCAGAAATCCTAGCTTGACGGATCCCAGGAGCAAGAAATCTCTCCCTCCCTCTCCCTCCCGCCTTGATAACCGGTTCCTCCTCCTGGCTCAGTCTCACTCTACGGGATAAAAACGTAAACCCCAATAATTTTTCCTCACAGTTTTACATTAGGTTATTTTTTTTTTACCTGATGCGGTGAAGGTGTTTGAGAGGGGTAGTGGCGGAAGTAGGAATTTGAGGTGTGGTCAGGTAAGGCAAAGGTGGGTGCATACGCTATTGCTGCGCGTGGCTGCGGTGCTCATCTCCGTCACGGTAGCCCTTTGACCCGGTAGCTGCGGGGATCATGTTTCTCAAAGGCCCCTCTAAGCGAGAAAAGTGAGAAAAATCATCACTCACGCAAATCATTTCATAATATATATCAACGCATTTGTGATCAGTTTATGCGTCATCTATTTTGAGGGTGTTTACGTCATGGCAAAAATTTGACCCGTCG
The DNA here is from genome assembly GCF_024679095.1 of Eriocheir sinensis. Classification (NCBI taxonomy): domain Eukaryota; kingdom Metazoa; phylum Arthropoda; class Malacostraca; order Decapoda; family Varunidae; genus Eriocheir; species Eriocheir sinensis. Next base: position 8,682,162 of record NC_066540.1, on the reverse strand, counting down.
CTGGTACACGTTAAAGCCACAAATTTGGCCCGTCGCTGGTACACGTTAAAGCCACAAATTTGGCCCGTCGCTGGTACACGTTAAAGCCACAAATTTGGCCCGTCGCTGGTACACGTTAAAGCCACAAATTTGACCCGTCGCTGGTACACGTTAAAGCCACAAATTTGGCCCGTCGCTGGTACACGTTAAAGCCACAAATTTGACCCGTCGCGTTTACCGGGTTGAGAATGTGGTGCGAATATCCCATTACCCCGGGAGTAATGGAACGCCCGCTTAGTCTGCGAAGTAAGGATCCATCAAATTTATACAAAGTAACGCCATCACTCGCGACAGTTTTTTATTTTTCATTTTTTACTTTAGGTGCTTGAATGCCGGGTATGGTGTGGCTGTGGCATTTTAGGTACGAAAAGTCCGCTTATACCACGAAGGAATATATCCCTAAGATAATATGTCAAGTAATTACACGGCTTCCATTAATATCAAGTAATTATACGGCTACCATATGAAATAGATAAAATGGATGAGATTTTCAACTAATTTCGTACGCCCTAGCAACGGAGAAAAATATATTGCCTACCTAACTGTAACTGTCTCTCATGGTCGATATATAGGCAAGACGTGGATACTGTATTAATCAGTGTTTGTGTGAGTGTGAGTGAGTGCGTGTGTCTGTGTGTGGGGGGGGCGGCTAGTCGGGTGTCTCCCCTCACCACTATCAAGGACGCTGGGTACTTGTCATCAAGTGCCAGGGAGGTTTGTGATGACACTGTCGCTTTGTGTTTCCACGGTGACAAGGAAAATAACATCATGTACTCGATGCTAACAATTAACACGATTATCACAATGCACCCAAATTTTTCCATTACTTACGACGAAGAGTTAACAATGATCTGCTTTATAACAGCCATCAGTGTCCATATATTGTGATGAATAATATATAATAAACGGATGTCTTTCATTACAACAGCAAACCTTTGACTATGAATTACGATAAACAGAAAAAAGTGAACAGATGAAGCGAACCAATGTGATTACGTTTTGTAACCGGAAGACGGAAATAAAAGTTTGCCTTCACAGTAACCCGCCACTTCCCGTCTATTCCTTATTTCATGTATGTATTGTGTGCTGCTTCATCACTATTATCCTCTGCGTGGAAATTCACACGGAAACATTGGAAATCATCATGCGTATATTTTCACGTATTATTAGAAAAGTCAGTCAATCAATCAGTATCCAAGCAAAGTACACGTGGACTCGGGCAAAGCGTGTGAGATTTATACAAAAGAAAACGTTATCTCCTATTGGAAATGCGTGGAAATTCACACGGAAACATTGGAAATCATCATGCGTATATTTTCACGTATTATTAGAAAAGTCAGTCAGTCAATCAATCAGTATCCAAGCTAAGAGTATACGTGGACTCAGGCAAAGCGTGGGAGATTTAAACAAAAGAAAACGTTATCTCCTGTTCTCCCATGGCGAAAGCACTGAATGTAGCACGGCGCGCGAGGTGAATCAGCGCTTGCAACAACACAATGATAACAAAATTCATGCAAGATATATGTTTTTTTTTCCTATCATGAGCAAAACGCAAACTGGGCTGGTATATTGCTTCTTCCAATATATAAATCAGACACCGTTTACTCTGCAACGCAAGACGAGTTAGTCATAAAGTTTGTGTTTGTTGGTTTGTGCGGGGCGAGGGGGTAACAACATGCTGGCTGGGCGTGTTGCCAGATACGGAACAAATAAACCAGTGATTCTCTCTCTCTCTCTCTCTCTCTCTCTCTCTCTCTCTCTCTCTCTCTCTCTCTCTCTCTCATTTTGCTAGTTCTTTCACTTTTTGGGTGTTTTCCTTTTCCTTCTTCCTTTCCTTCTATCTTTGTCCTGTCTTGTATGTCTTATCTATTCTCTGTCTATCTATCTATTTATCCATATCTTGTTTTCTGTTCATTTTTTTGTCTTTTTTTGTTTGTTTGGTTCCTTGTTTGTTCGTAGGTTTTCTTTTTTTCTCTTTCTCTTGCATTGCTTCTCTCTTCTTGTCTATTTCGCTTCTTTTCATCCCTCGGTCTACTTTAAGAATTGGGTTTATTTCACTCTCGCCCCCTCCTCTCTCTCTCTCTCTCTCTCTCTCTCTCTCTCTCTCTCTCTCTCTCCGGCAGGCAACAGGATCACCATTATCGCTGCGGAACAATAAACCAACGCGGAACCCAATTTGAAAGACCAACACACGGGCCGCGCCGGGCGATATTACAACACTGACGGACCTAAGCGGGGTGTTGTTTATATACGCTCGGCTTCTTTCTTTCTCCACTCGTCTTCTTTCTTTCGCTTCGCTTCTCTTCTCTCTCTCTCTCTCTCTCTCTCTCTCTCTCTCTCTCTCTCTCTCTCTCTCTCTCTCTCTCTCTCTCTCTCATTTCTCCAACAGCAGTCAGTTCTTCGTTGCCTTTCTATTCAAACACAACAGCTAGGACATCGTGACATTATGGAGACAACGCCGCTTTTCATGTGTCAATGCAAAGGCGATGCGAAGTATGAAGACAAAACAAAGTAAGGCATTTCGGAACATTTACACACCGTGGAATCAGATCCGTGCAATGCAGCGTACTTTGGTGGTACTTACTTTTATAAAACTTAATACAAGCATTATTTATTATCTATCCTATCTCCCTCCCCTTCATCCCTTCTTCCCTTTTTCGTATAAACAGCATTTTCTTGAGAGCATCCACTGATTTCTCTCTCTCTCTCTCTCTCTCTCTCTCTCTCTCTCTCTCTCTCTCTCTCTCTCTCTCTCTCTCTCTCTCTCTCTCTCTCTCTCTCTCTCTCTCTCTCTCTCTGTCTCTCATTATGGCTCTTTCCTATACATTTATTTTCTATTTTCTTCCTTTCCTTGTATTTCTTTCTTTATTTCTTCCTTCTTTCTTTTTTTTCAGACACGCGAGTTAGGTATCTTTTGCTTCATATGTTTTTTTTTAACAATGCGTCTGTGATCCGATGCTTTTCTTTTTTTTATTTTCGTACTGAACGTTCTTGGTTGATTGACCTCTGCGTGGTACGACTCAGCTAATCCATGTGATAATAGTACATTTCTCGTACTTTTTCTCTGTATCGACACCTGCAAAGCGATAACCCTTTAGGGGAGGCGATGGCTGAATGGATAGCGTGACTGCGCCGCGTTCAGGACGACGCCATTTCAATCCCCGCCCGGTGCCAAGCTGGGATTTTTCAGCCGCCGCCGAGTGGCTTAAAACTACCCACATGCTGCCCAGAAGACCACCTATCAACCCGGACTCTAGATTCTAGGATTAAAGATGAGCTCCGGGAGGGCAGCATGAGCCAATGCAAGATGGCGCCACTATAAAAACACTCGCCTGCACCAGAACGGGCTGGGCCGACCATCAGGCCCCACCGGGAAGAAGCCTTGGGCCGACCATCAGGAACCACCGGGAAGAAGCCTACCAGCACAATAGGCCACGACGTAAAAAAAAAAAATTTTAAATAAAAAATAAAAACTACAGCCCTCCTCGGCACTTATTTACAATGATTACCTGAGCATACAAGTGTGTGAATGATACAAGTGTGTGAATGATCGTCTTCCCACCTCACCCAAAGTAGGCGAAAAGTTTTCTATCATAATATCTAGTCTAATATTTTTGAAAATATTGGCAAAGTCTTCCCTCCGATTCATCCAGGTACAGAAACCACGAAAAGAAAGTCTCGTATGGTCGGTTTCTTATTGCCCAGTAAACGTTTCTCTTCATGACGCTCCCACAGCTGTGATGTCACGTTCTTTATCTGACACATAAAAAAATATATCAAATTTTGGCTAATCGGCTCAGTGGCCTCCATGCCACTGTTGAAATGGGGGAGGGGGTATCTCAGCTCGATTGTGCTCTAGCCAGCGACTGTTGTTTTGAAGGGGTGTTTCATGAAGGGTTCCGGCATGATGAAAGCGAGAAGAATCGTATGTTTACCTTACAGGAGGTAAACCTGACAGTAAAAAACGTATATTCGTACTAGCAAAACCGGCGTAGCACGCGGCCCTATAGTTTGTTCCGGAGAGCCAGAAAACTCTAAATCAGGTGTCGTTGGAATACAACTAAGACTACTGAAAAGCTGATAAAGAGGGCAGCACCCACCTGTTACATCCCATGAACACTTAGGCGTTTCATTCCGCACCCCCGCCACGGCGCTCTCGGCAAGTTCCGACTTCCCACGGTCACCCTGCTCTTTTGGATCTTACCAGCCGGTAAACTACATACCTGAGAATATCCGAGATCCATCAGGGCACGGCACATGAGGTGAGTCAGGACTTATCAGGTGGGGTTCTTTTGAGCTCTCTCTCATAAGAACTTTACATACAATCGACAAACTAATATTAATCTACAACCGCATCCGCAAAATACGCATCCGACATCCACGTCCGTGGAACATCTCTGGCGGGGCCCCAAACTACAAGAAGCTTCATCGTCCCTCCAGCATCACTCCGCGACGCCCGCCACCTTCACACCACACTCACACACCTTAGCCATGGTTTGGGGCTCCTTGAGTGGAGCTTCTCAGTTAACACTATTATGAAAGTTGTCCGTCACATGGTAGACTATAGCATCAAATGACTTCAAGTGGCCTGGGAAATCGCCAGATTTAAAGCCGATAAGGAAGTTAATATTTATGAGCGGAGAGAAAATCGTGTGATCGGGGGTCCGATTTATAGATGCCATAAAAACCCTGACGGTGTAATAAACTACAATGGAATAATGTGGGACCGTTGGTTCATTCATAGAGTATCAAAAGCGTCATCAGAGCCCTCGAAGGAAACAAAAGCTACACTGAAAATATATTAATAATATCTATCAATTTCTTTTCTTTACTTATTTTTTCACATCAACGTAATAAGCAGCTTGTCCTCCGAAGGTCATGTGGCATGTGTATGAACAGCTGTTGTCCCGCATATATAAGCTCAGAAAAACAGACGATCGATCAATACAATCCACGAAACAATGCTGTTGGGACGACTGGTGAACGCTGCTCGCGGGAGTCTCCCTGGGGCCCAGGCGTCGCTACCCTGGGGTGCTGCCATGGCCTCGAGGACAATATCCAAGGTAGGGGAAGGTGCTCCTCGGCTTGTGTGGTGCGTGGTAGGTTGTGGGTGTGGTAGGATGGCATGAATTCTATGTGGTGAGTGATAGTGGTGGGAGGCTGAAGAATGTGATGGTGGTAGTGTGGTTAAATGAGTTGGTGATGTGGTGTTGTGGTGCGCGAAGCTGCAGCCATCTAAGGGTTCTTGAGTCTTTGGTCATAATGGGGGTGCGGTGACGAGAGAAAACGATGGAATAGGAAGGTGATGCGGTGTGCTAGTGGTGGCGTGTGGTTACGTGCGGGAAACAAGATTCGTTACGGCGCTGGCGAAGTGATAGTAATGGAAAAAGTGTGCCCAAACTAGTGAAGGAAAGAGCAGGCGCCGTAACGTATGAGAAAGGTAACAAAAGTGAGGCATGGCAGCAAGGTCGGGATGAGGTGCTATGGTGTGAGTGAAGGTGGTGACAGTGGCAGAGGAAGAGCAGGGTTCACGAAGTAAGACGAGAGTGAAATGTAGCGACAAGTGTATTATCTAGTGTGGAAAGGGCTAAAGGTTGTGTATGGGTGCGTGAGGGAGGAGTGAGGGCTATCATACACTGGGCAAATTTTCCGTGGATCTTCAGTCAAACCACGATTTCCGCTGGCGTGGTTTTCATATTTCCGTGGTTTTCTGACGCGTCCACGATCTTCCAAGGCTACGGTAGATTTCACCAAAGGACGACGGTATTACTCACCATCATCATCAGCAGCAATAACAAGAAACAAATAAGAACCACGCTAGCGGAAATCGTGGTTTGACTGAAGATCCACGGAAATTTTGCCCAGTGTAATAGCCCCTTAAAGAGGACGTAAGGAACTGTCTATGATTTAAATGCTTCAAGATTTAAATGCCTGTGGGGTAACATTACTCGCAGAGGAAGAAAAGGAGATGCTAGCCTTATTAACACACTTGGGGGCCTTGCGCGTGTACGGTCCGCTCCCTTCCCAAACTATGGCGGCCTAAGCCAAGACTATCACCTGAATTTTTTTTAATGCTGTATTGGTCTTTACTAACAATAATGTGGCGATTTGTCTTTTTTGGCCCGTTTTTCAAGGAGTGGTTGGTTATTTTTATCACTCTTTACGACTGAGTTTGCAATATGTCAACTTAACTCTGGGAATCCAACACTTCTAAATCCATTTCAAAAGTAGTAGTAAAAAGCCAAACTAGCCACATAACCGTCAATAAATACTGTTGTGGCGATTAAAAATATGTCGTATAACAGAAGCATTACTGAAGCAGACGAGTTTGCAGCGAGAAGTTCTAGGCAAGAGAAGAGTGAGGTGTGGCAGGCAAGGCAACACCTGAAGTGGGCTGGCTAGGGCTTGCGGGCAGCCCTTGAGCTCCTCACGTGTTAAGCCTGAGGGAGATTATCCTTGGGGACGCCGACACACACACACACACACACACACACTCTCCCTCCCTCCCTCCCTTGCCCCGCCGCGTGAAGTATGGTGTTTCCTCCGCCTCAGTTCCGCCGAGACGGACGTAAAGCGTTCATCGCCTCGGCCTTCAACAACTACATTATTGCTCCTATTCTCAGATGCCTCTGGCTCTCACAACAATTTTACAAGGGCACTAAGGAGTTTAGTCGGGTTCTCATGGTGCAACAGGAGTGTCACACTGTCACTTGGCTCATAAAACTGTCCATGGAAATATTAACACACAGCATGAGCCAAGAATACATGGCGCCACTATAAACACTTGCCTTCGCAATGGCGGGCTGGGGCCGACCACCAGGCCCCTGGAGAAAGCCTGCCTGCGCTGTAGCCTATCACGTAAGAAAAAAAAAAATACTGCGACAGCTTGGTTAAGTACATGAGGATGAGAGGTATTTATTTAATAATGAGTATGCACCCCCTGCTCCGATTTTTCACTGTTAAGCCTGCTTCGAGGCTTCGAGACTTGTCATTAGAGGAGCCTGTTTCCACAAGTCTGCGGACCCATAGTGATATGGTAAAGATGTACACACCAATCCGCCGTGCTATTTGACGATAACTGAGGCCTTCATTGTGAAGGATAATAATGACTTTGTGCCGGTCTTGAGGGGTCTCCCCTGCGACTAACGTGAGCATGATTTACTGCGACCATCAAATCTCAGATGCCAAGTTCAACACAGGTCGAAACGTATCAAATGCAGTAATGGATTCAGGTGCGTCATCATAATCAGGGGTACCAACCATTCCGAGGCGACTAGCCAAGACCGACTCATTTTCACATCCACCGTGCCCAGGTGTTCGAGAAGTTTTTAGTGAGAGTACAACTGGTACACAGCGAAGCAAGTGAAGTTTAAACTATTCTCTGTAGGAGGTAGTTTCTTGGCAGTCATTCCCTTATCTGCCTTCTCACTCCGTACTGCAACGAGCGAATCACACACGGGGTCGCCATATAGTCTGCAAACAAACTTCGTGCCCTAGAGAAAGATTTTAACCAAGAGGAAAAATGGTGTAGCAACGGTACACCATTTTTTCTCACGGTACCGGTTTGGGTATATAAAAAAGAGAGCAGTTTTGGGACCTTGCTGCTACACTATACTACCACCACTGCTTCTATAACTATTTAATATATACTACGCACTACTACCACCAAAACTTTTGCTGCCACTTCCCTTCCTTTTCTTCCTACTACCAATACTACTAGAGCCAGTTTTCTGAGTGGCAGTACTAATCACTGCCAATAAGAGGGACAAGACGCGGGTGTCATCGCCCTTGGAGCTTACTGATTAACTAAACTCCGTGGAGAGGCAATATGACAACTATTAAAGGAGGGAGCAGGCGACGTGACATAGGGCGAAAGAGAGCATGAGCGTGGCATGGCAGCAAGATAAAGATGAGGTGCTATGAAGATGCAAACGATTACTCCTGGGTCACACCTCTCGCTGTCCTCCCCTTGGCACACATACTTGTTCATGCTTCCGAGAGATGACGGTGTCCCGCGAGAGGTCTGTTTTTAGCCTCACCATCGAGCAGCTTCTTTTTAAATCTCAGTTTCCAAGCTTATTCTGTTGACCTTCCTAATTTGTACTTTTCCTGTGTCAAAGGAATTCGCGCTCCCTCTCCCTCTTTTACTCTCCCTCGCTTTCCTCCCGCTCCCTCTTCCTATCCTTCGCTCTCGTCCCCCCGCCTTTCATAATCAATTTGGTGACGCACAAATCCATGATATTTGCATCCAACACATGTGTCCGCGTCACTTGGGAGGTATGCAGGTAATAACACGTGATTCACACCTCACGCCGCCTTACCTTTGGCCCACATGGTTGTTAAAGCTCCCCAGAAACGGTGTCTTGTGTGTATGGGGGGAGGGGGGAGAGGGGGGGGGGTTATCCTCACAATAGAGCAACTTTTTGATAAGCATTTTTTTCCAAGCAGACGACAGTGTTGATCTTCCTTATAATTATATATGCAAGTTTTTTTTTTTTTTTTGGCATAGTAACTTAACGCTTATATATTCCGAGCTATTGCTGATAAAAAAAAAAAATCAGTTTTACGCTTCCCGCTGATTTCGGCCACCAATAAGTACAGAGTATTGGAAGAACACCCATCATCTCGAGTTTTCGCAAGTGAAGACATTATATAACTGTTTTTTCGGATACTGAAGTAATAAATATAGAGTAGTAATCACGCGAATCATAAAACTGAAGAAACCGGCAAAGGTGAACATGTGGCTTTGGCCTGAGTGCCTGACACCCACGTCTTGTCCCTCCTAGTGGGCTGGGCTTTGTGTCGCTGCTCAGAAAGTTGTTATATTCCTAATGGTGTTACTACTACAACCACTATTACTTCTACTACTACTACTACTGCTGCTACTACTAATGATACACAATGATAGTAGTAGTAGTAGTAGTAGTAGTAGTAGTAGTATTGGTAGTAATAGTAGTAGTAATAATAGTAGTAGTGATGGTAGTAGTAGTAGTAGTAGTAGTAATAATAATAGCAATAGCAGTAGTAGTGTTCCCTGTCTGCACTGTCCCCGTGTGACAATGGAGCACAACAATGGCGGGGCCGCAACAATGCATCGTGAATCTCTGCTGCTCGTGGCGCTGGAACTGCGAGTCACGGAGGCCGCATCATCACGTCCCTTCTGCTTCCGCTTATCATCGCTCCTCTCTGTCTTTCCTTGTCTCTCTCTCGATTTCTATATTTCTTCCTTCCACTTTTTATCTTTCTCCCTTTCTTCCTCTTCCCCTTTTCATTTCTTAATTTCTGATCTTTTTTATCATCTCCATTCTTTCTTTTATTCTCTGACTTTTTTCATTATATTTTTACTTCTTTCGTCTATTTTTTTCTTTTTTATTCCTCTCATTCATTCCTTTTTCATTTTCTTCGTTTCATCTTACTGAATCAGTTAATGAATTTGCTTTTTTCACTACCGAGGACACGGATGATAAAGAAACCTGCTGAATAGTGAACCCACATCATGCTCCCCCGAGTGCTGTGTTTTGTAGTATTGCGCAATTTACAAGTGGGTACAACACTCCAAAGATTTCATTATGACTGACCTTGCAAGTAACTAGAGTGCAGAACGGACACTCATCATCTGGAAATTGTTCGCAGGTGAAGGCATTACATTCTTTTCTCAAGTGTTGTAATGAACAGATGGAAGAGTAATTTCGCGAATCATGAAAATAAAGAAGTATAGATTATGCAACACACTAACAAGTAATCAATTATGTAACTGACCCAATAATTCACTACTAATTCATTGACTAACTAATTTCCTGACTAATTAAGTAAAAGTTTGACTAACTGCCTAACTCTAAATTAAGTGATTAACGAAATGGGTAAACAACTATTAGATTAAACACCAAAATAACAGGCTTGCAACGTGAGTTCTTTCAATTAATGCGTGTGTCTGGAGCCTCGGCGGCGTGTGTCAAGAATGCTTAACAGAGATGAACTTTCATGGAGTAAAGACAGTCCGGGAGGAATCTTGCCACACGGCCGTCTGTACACACCAGGCTGCCCCCGGTCACTTTTCACAGGTTTCTCCAGTTACTCATTTGCCAGCCCAACGACTAAGGCCGCTTCACAGTCGTTTTGTTTGTTATGATCGTTACGAATGGCGGCGATCGACGCTAAAATTATTAATTTTCCACGTGAAACTGGCCTATGGGGTAGTGGCGGCTGCAGAGGAAGGGAGAGCTGTTGAGAATGTATGGTAAGGTTCGGGGCTAGGCTAACCCCGCAGCCGCCACTACCCCATCGGCCAGTGTTACGTGGAAATACTATAGCGGCGATAACAGCCATTGGTAATGATCAAAACAAACGAAATGACTGTGAAAGCGGCCCTTAGAATAAACGACTGTGTTGACTAACCACCCTGACCTTGATTAGAACTGAGGCAAGAGGGTTCACAACGCGGCATGCACACCACAAACTATCCAAACAGTAACAACAAAAAAATAACATAACTGTATTTACTACCCTGGATTCATAGACTCGTATTCTCAGACGCTTTCGGCTCCACAACAAACATTTCCAAAGTCCCCCACCTGTGATTAATCGGGTCATCTTGCGTGTTTTTCACATTCATGGTGCAGAAGCTTTTGCACCTGCACCACATAAAATCACCCAAACTACCATACCACCCCACAACCTCTACCTTCTTATCTAACGTGGGTGTGTAACCCCCGAAAGGTTTAAGAACATGGGCCTTTATATTCTCAAACATTTCGTGGCCCACGCACCCACATTTGATAGTCTTTCATAGAGGTTGTGTCAGTATTTCAGTGGGTAGTTGTATGAGCCTTGTGAGACTTTAACAAGGCCTCTGCACCATGAATGTGACAACACTCATCAAAACCCGACGTATCATTGTGGCTTTTGAAAATATTTGTCGTGAGAGCCGAAGGTGTCTGAAAAATTCGGGCCCTGATCCTGCTTCGTACTGAGGTGTAGGGGATCATAACAACGCTTCACCACGCTAAGTATAGAAATAACAAACAAGTAAAGGAAGAGTGAACGACTCTATTGTAGAAAAGATGGCGCCACTATAAACACTTGCCTGCGCCATGACGGGCTGGGGACGACTACCATCCAGGGCCCTCAAGCAAGCGTATACCGGCGCAATAGGCGTAGACGTAAAAAAAAAAAAAAGTGGAATTACGGAGGAGCACGTGCCCCCTACTCCTGGGCGGTGGTTCCCCCAGGCGCCCCTCCCCTTGCCCCTCCCACTTTTCGAACAGCTAGGTGTACACGTGTGGTAGGTGTTGTGAAAAAAATGCAACATCTTAACCATCTAAATCGTAACACAAGATCTAGGGGTGATGCACATATAAGTAAAACATTGTACACAAATGATAATAAACAGACATTATTTATTTTTGTTCCCCACGTGAAAATAACGAAAAAGGTTGCCCTCCAATAACTGGCTATGCCCCCCCCCCTCCCCCCCCCGAGTACCCGCCCCCCTGTTTTTACACTTTTTCTTTCGACCCTGTATTTTGCGAGTGTTCTGGCGGCACTGCTTGACTGATTCGTACAGAGGTAAGAAGATTCATGCAAAACTATACACCTCGCAAAACTTGGCTGATTTAGGGCTAAATAAACACTGAACTCTTTAAGTATCTTTCGGAGCTACTCTTGTCCTCCGTCAGTGGTGAGCAGTGCTTTGTGGGCTTTTTTTTTTAACATGTTTCTGGTTTGCATTTGAACTGCTCCCTTTCATGTAAAAAAAAAAAAAAGAAGTGACAAATTACACCGAAAGAGGGGTTGAATATATAACTGAAAACGTAAACTACATCCTAATTAGACTCTTCTTTTGCACTGTTTCTAAGTTTAGTCTTACCACCAGAGATTTTGTGATAAGACTGGCTGAGCGGCACTAAACACGGTGACCTTGTTCTAAGTCTAATGCAGCAAGTTTCAAAGCTCCCCAGCCAAACACAAAATACCACTAAAATTCGTTGTATAGTGTTTGGGACTGATGTAAAAAGGATGAAATTTTAGCAGACCACACAGGAAGTCGCTTTAATCTCTGATATTGACTAGAAAAAACGGATTATTGTGGAGAATATAGTTTGGTTTGGGCGCTTACAATGACTGTGTTAGACTCGAACTGGCCCCTAGAGTCTGGCATTAGAGTTTTCTCAGCCTTGAAACGGCTTCTATATTGCATAAGATCTCCTGAGTACAGCTAATGCAAGTTCAGACCTATAATAACCGTCATTCAGCAGTAACGACGCGCATGCAACAAGCAGACCAAATGTGGGTATGCTTGTTCTCTTCAGTTTCTCCTCCTGCCAAGTCTGAAGCCACTCTTCGTAAATAAACCGCAGCTCATCTTTCCTGGCGTAACAAACCTTGTCGGGGGAGGGTGTCAAGGCTATTCTTATTCTTTTTGTTAAGGAAAAAATATTTGTTGCCGGCAAGCTAGAAAATAAGATTGTCTAAAAGAATGGAAATACTGGTGAAACTAATCTTAAATCTGTATTCGATCACGTTATGAGGACGGGAGACAAAATTAATAGGATGGGATGTACATTAGTCTTGGTGAGGGTCTGTCTGTCTGTCCGTGTCTGTCTGTGTCTGTCTGTGTGGCTCTGTCTCCGGCTGGCTCTCCGTCTCCTGCTGGCTCTCCGTCTCGCAGGTTCTCTGTCTCCGGCTGGCTCTCTGTCTCTTTGTCTCTCGCTAGCTCTCAGTCTCTCGCTAGCTCTCAGTCTCTCGCTCTATCTATATGGCTTATATATATTCTTTTTTTGTGACAGCTCACCACAACAAGCGAAGTGTCACAGAAATTAACATACGCACGCAGACTCATGCTCTTAAACCGGAACACCGTCTTTTGTCTCTACGGTCCCATTATGTCGCTTCCGGCGCCCCGCGGCTGAGTAACGGTCTCGGGTAATTAACGCGTGGATCACCGAGCCTCATTATTGTCTTATTATTATCCCCGCGGCGCCGAGACGTGACCGTGTATAGCGAGCGGCGTTTAGGGAATCATTGGTATGACTTGAGGAAATGTATTAATATGTGTGTGTGTGTGTGTGTGTGTGTGTGTGTGTGTGTGTGTGTGTGTGTGTGTGTGTGTCAACCCTCGACCATTTTAATAGGATGTAACACAAGCCGGCCTGCAACAGAGGGAGGTGGCGGCGGCGGCGGCTGGAGGGTGGCGGCGGTGGGGACGGCGTGAGTGGGCGGCGGGGGGCGGCGGGGCCCTCGTGAGCTGCGGCACCGTTACGAGATGTCAAACCAGTGCCCGCCTCGCGACTCAAGGTCAGTATCAGGGTTGCCGTTTTTCATTTTATTGTCTTTCTTCACTGCATGTATTGATAGGAAGAAATATGTGATAAAGAAGAGATTAAACTTCGTGGGTTTTTTTTACGTATCGGCACCTCAGTTCACCTGTTTGAATAGCCTCTCGTACAAGTTGATGGGAATTTTATGTAGTGTTTTGTGATTCTCGTAGCTGTTTGTTTAGCGCCGTTTGGAACCTACTCACCTGTTTGGTTAGAAATAGCAACCCAACTAATAGTATAGGGTTAGGTTAAGAAAAGAAGGTGCACATGGAAGGAGGGATTGAGAGGGGAAGAGGAAAGAGAAAGAAAGGGAAAGGAGAGGAATTGAAGGAAGGGAAGGAGGACTAAAAGTAGTGTGCCTCCCACCGTTAGATATTTAATCATTTATTTGTCACGAAGGGGTGACCCTGGCGCCGGGCCCCGACCTTTGAAGCGCCCGTCAGAGCTAACTGCCGCTCCGTCTTCATTGTGTCACCTTAAGGTTTATTCTAAGTGTGAGGCGACATGATGCGACGCCTTTTTGTGGTCCTCTGCGTCTCATTGTTACACCATGAAGGGCAGGGCCTTACGCCACTGTGTTAGGGCTTATTTTAGACGCGTCATAAAAGGTTTATAACGCTGGGCAGTAATTCTTCCTTGAAAACCTAGAATTCTCCCAAGAAAGAAGCTTAATTTAGAGTGATGAAATGTTTATTGCTACCATAATACTGAGTAGCAAGTCTTCAAAGAAACTTAAAATTTTCCATAAACAGAAGCAAACTCTTCAAGTTATAGACTAATGAACCAACACTCTGTAAGTCCTCTATACGCCTCTAGGTCTCAATCAAGTAATGGTAAACATTTTCACCTCAAAACTTAAAAACAAATGAAAGATTCTTGGTATTCAATGTCTGTTACATCCCACATACCAGGCCAATGTTTTTTTTCGGAGTAAAATAGTGCCTGGATTTTTTTCTTACGTTCTAATACCTTTAGGAACTTCGCGTTGCCCTTGCAGTGGTAGGTAGTTAGAACATTTTCCCTAGATAATGGTTGGAAACTACGTTATTTCCTGACTAATACTCCATTTTCATCTCCTTTCTTCTTTTATACGCAAGTTCCAATTAAATAGACCTCCATATATATATAAAACTAAGTAATACTGGCTTCATGAGACAAACACAAACTACTTTACAAATGCGGCAGTAGTTGAAGGGATGAATCTCGCAATCATGTAGTTTGAATACAGACACAATTGTAAATTTCAAATAGACGTTAGATAGATTTATAGACGGGCAAGATTGATTGATTATTGGAGCGTTGTGTCTTGACGCCGCAACTGCGGGGTCATATGGCGCCAGATCTAGTGCAAAATGATTTGTATTTTAAAACTATATAAAACCGGTAAAAAAAACCATGATAAAAAACACCAATAAAACCATATAAAACCACTTAAAAATTAAAAACGTTATAAGAAATATACTAATAGAGCTATATAAAACCGGTTAAAAATAAAATACAAGATAAAAACAACGATAGAAAGTCAATAAAACCTACAGGAGGTTAAGGACGCCAGCCTCCTGTATGAAGCCATAAACGTCATGTCCCGGGAAGAGTGCCTTCTCCCCCAGACGGGCAGGAGAAATGACGAATAATTGCTTCTCAATAGTTGCCACGCGTAGGCAGACTAGTGTCTTGTAGTGTCTTTAAATCTTCGTGT
This sequence comes from Eriocheir sinensis, assembly GCF_024679095.1. Classification (NCBI taxonomy): domain Eukaryota; kingdom Metazoa; phylum Arthropoda; class Malacostraca; order Decapoda; family Varunidae; genus Eriocheir; species Eriocheir sinensis. The sequence continues at coordinate 8,667,108 of NC_066540.1, read as the reverse complement.
ACATTGTGTAAAAGTTTTGTATAGCTGGAGACGTTCCTGAGAAGTTGAGACTCTAATTGTCACGACTGGACGAGAGCGGCATCTTTTATTCAAGCCATAAAAAGCATCAGACGACCGCGTGTGTTCTGAGCTCCTGTCAGGCGGCTGTGATCTTACTCACCGCTTGCACTCCTCTGTGGCATTGATTTTGAACTTGTATTTGATTTTCTTCATTCTTCCTGTATGACAAGCACAAGTTCAGTAATAAATTAATTCAGAGGATGTTTCTGCTGTTTTAGAATACACTTTAAAGAGAACTCCAGCAAATTCTGGAATCTCGACAGGGACAGTTCTTGAGGAATTCGGTGACATGGAAACTCACTGAGACACAACTGATACATAATACTTGAGCGGCAGGTAATTTTCCATCTGTTTTATTGATTTCTCAACATAAAAGACCCGTCACCAAAATAGACACCAGGAAAACTTCAGACACATTTGATGCTCAGAGTCACGTGGGTTGGTATCGTCGCAGACGCTGCCGCCGCTGACATCAATCACTGCCAAAAACCGAAAAGGAAATTAACCGGGTTCTAATGAGTGGGTTTTTTAGGTTCATGGTATAGAAAAAGGGTCAGACTACCACTAGAGCTATAAAACTACCCTTGGAAATGCCCTGAACTCCTACGCAAGCTTTGTCGAGTGTGTGTGTTTAGGCGCCGGGATGTTTGAGGATATGACTCGTAACAATCAGCTTTGCACCCCGCCATCAGCCAGCCAGAGCCAGGAGGCATGCAGGGAGCGAGGGCCGCGGGACGTGAGCCAGGTGGAGCGGGGCGACAGGACCGTGAACGTCACCTTCGCCGACACCACCACCTCCGACTACCCGTACGTGTGGCTGCGGGAGAACTGCCAGTGTCCGAAGTGCTTCCAGAGTGATGCCATCGCCAGGCTCTTCCTCATTGACGACCTTGACATCAACATCCGGCCGAAGGAGGTGCAGGTGAGGGGTGGAGGGAATGGAGGAGAAGGAAAGTGGGAGGGAATGGAAAGAGGGAAGGTTGAAGGGAATGGAAAGATGGGTTGAGAAGTGAAACGGAAAAGAGGAAAAGATATTGGATGGGAGTTAACGGAAGGAAGGAGACAATGGAAGAAAAATGGGTATGAAGGGAGAATAAAGAGGGAAAGAGAATGGAGAGGGAGGGGATGGAATGATGAAGGAGGTGAAGAAGGAAAGAGATGGAGGGGAAGGGGATAGAGTGTGAGGAGATGAAAGAGGCGAGTGAATGGGTGAAGAGAACAAGATGATGGTGGGGGAAGGGATGAAGATGGCGGGAAGGGAATGAGAAGAGATGAAGAGGGGGAGAGGGATGTAGGGTATTGAAGGGATGGGGTGGAAGGGATAGAAGGGGAGGAGAGAGTGGAAATTGAAGGGGATAGAGATAAAAGGAGAGTAGGAGGAGGAAATGGAAGGGGATATGGATGAATGAAAAGAGGGAATGGAGAGGAAAAAGGACGGAGAAAGAGGGGAAGGAAAGGAGAAGGGGAGTTACGTTTGGCAGCATTGTGTGTGTGTTTGTGTGTGTGTGTGTGAGGGGGGTGGGGGGAAAGAGGCGCCTTTCTGAGCCAAGTGCATGGGCAGGACAGCAACGAAGACACAATGATCATGAGCGACACCTCCAACAAAGCCAAGTAACAACAGTGTCTACAAACAAGCTCTGCACCCGCTCTTGCCCTCGCGTGCCCCTCCTCTGCATGCTCCAGCTAGCGGGCGGCCGTGATAAGAGAGACAGTAGCAAATAAGAGCGGGAAGGGGAGGAGGCTTATGACAAGAAAAGAGCAGACACACACTCAACCCGTCCGCTGCGATTGGCACGATTTGGCTTTAACTGGTAGCCTGGTAACATAATATAGTCCTAGGTATTTCTCTGCCCCTGCGGTGGATAGTGGAGTGTTTCCCATGTGGCATTGGATATCAAATTCAAAGGTGCATGACTCTACATTTTTCTTCATTGAATTGTAGCGCCACTTTTTGTTCCATTCCTGTAGTTTGGTGAGGTCTTCTTGTAGGAAATCCACAGTCGAGGGGTTAAAGAAGAAGAGCTAGCCCCGGAAACATTAGGGAAGTAAGGGATAGATAACTGTGAGGTTGATGGAGATTCAAAACAGTGGCAAATGAGAATGAAGTGGGGAAAATGACAGAGAAAAGCTACGGTAAAAGAGATGGAAGGTTCGGTCAGAGAGCAGTGGGGCATTGGGACAGTTTTAAGACATGGTTCTTCAAGATACTGCTCGCTCCCTTGCACTGGGTCGAAATCCATACTGTCGGGGTCATAATAAGAGTCGAAAGCATGCACTGATTATAAACAAAAAGATGTATAGGAGGTCGTATAGGCAGCTGATATGTGGTGCTAGCGAAGACTTGAAAATATGGGAGAAATATTGCAGATAATGGAGGTTGATAAATAACTATCATTGAGGAAGATTTGGAGAAGACAGAAGGTTTAGGGGTAAAAGTACGCAATGAGAGTAAAAGGGTTGGAGAATGTGAGCATGACAGAAGGTAACCTGGATGCAGACAGCGAGGAAGGCCAAGGTACACGACTGGCACAGGGACATAACGAACAGATGGTACTCAGTTCAACGTCTGCAGCAAGTCACAAGAAATAGACATGTGGTATTCAATTAGCACCAACGTCTGTAGAGGAGCGACTCGAGGGTACTCTTTCCATGGGTACTATACGGCCTGACGGCAGCTTCGCGCCCTTCCCTGCAGGTGGAGGACGCGAGCCGCCTGCGCGTGGAGTGGCCCGACGGACATGTGAGCGTGTTCGCGGGGGAGTGGCTGCACCGGCGAGCCTTCACACCCGAGGCCAGGGATGTGCAGCGCTCCTGGTATATGCTCCCCAAGGTCAGTTAGTTTGTCTGTTTTCACCTTCTGTCTTCTTTACCTCTTGCCGCGGCTTGCTTCTGTCTGTTCTGCACCTTGTCTTCTTTCCCTCCTGCTTATGTTTGTTCCTGTCTGTTCTGCATCTTCTGTCTGCTTTATCTCCTGCTTCTGCTTGTTCTGTCTGTTCTGCACTTTGTCTTCTTTACTTCGTGCCTCTGTTTCTGCCTTCTCTCTTGTTTACCTCCTGCCTCGGTTTGTTTGTTTTGTTTGCCAGTTACTGTGTTTTTGTCGTCTGCCTTTGTCGCTTTCTGTACATCACTTATCATTCATTAGCTGATCAAGGTTTGTCTGTTCCTCTGTGTGTGTTCTCCTGTCATTGTTGGTCTTGTTTCTGTCTCTCCGTCTTCTCTAGTCCTTGTCCCCCTACCCAAGGTCTGATTTTGTTTCTTCTCTGTCCTGCTGTCTCATTTGTCTGTCTATTATATTTTCTTATCTTGTTCGCTTCAGTCCCGGTCGTTTCCAGTTACTTAAATTCGTATGTTTCTTTGTATGTCCTGTCTTTGTTTATTTGTGTGATTTCTAGTCTTCTTTTTTGTTTGTCTCCTTGTCTTTTTTTTTTTTTTTTACATTCCCGCCTATAGCGACGGTAGGCTTTCTTCAAGGGCCAGATGGTCAGCCCAAGCCCGTCGTGGCGCAAGCAATTTTTTTCAGTGGCGCCAGTTATGCTTGGCCCATGCTGCCCCCGGAACTCATTCTTGATTCACTGGACAGTTTCTTGTAGAGTCCGGGTTGATGGGTGGTCTTCTGGACAGCATGTGGGTAGTCTTAGGCCACTCGGCGGTGTCTGAAAAATCCCAGGTGGTAGCGTGGGGATTCCAACCGATGTTGTCCATGGCGTGGTGAATGTGAGCCCAGCACACTAACCACTCAGCCACCGCCTTCCCATATATATGTCAACCTATCTATATATCTCCTTATTTTTTATTTATGTTATCTTTCTCATTTTACTTAATTGTCCGTTGCTCCTTCATCTATAACTCCCACAAAGTGTTACAATATAATCACTAATGTCTAATGTGAAGTGTGAACCGGACAGAGACGACCCAACAAAGAGGTCATAACGTCCTTTAGCTATCGCAGGTTAAGAGAAGAAAGCGGATGGAATCACCTGGAGGGTGCACGACGATGAGGGAGTGGTCGGGGGCAAGGAGGAGGCTGTCATTGTCACATGTCCCTCACCTTTGTGTCCTCTTCTCTCCATTTTTCCTTGTTGATATTTGTGTGTGCTTGGTTGGTTACTAATTTGTGTCTCGTTATGTTTAATCTAAAAAAGGAGGGAAATATAATAGTAGTTTTTGGTCCTTTTCTTTGTTCTCGTCGACTATTTTATTTGTTTGTTTTTAAGTTGGAGGGGAAAGCAAGTGGTTCATTGATAATTCTAGTGATTTACAGCAAAAGCCGAATAATCTCAAGTTTAATTTTTCATACAAGTTATCATCTACGTAGTAATATTTCTGTTCCCTTATGTCTTCTGCTTATGATGTTTATTCCTTTCTGCATTCTTCATTCTTGTTCCTGTGTTGCTTTGGTCCTCATCAGCATGTCTGTCGCACGACGCATACAAATCTTTTGATTACTATTTTTCCTCCGCACACTCATATCACTTCATTGCTATTCATAAGATTCGCCTATGCATCGGCGTGCCTGGGTGTCTTATAACGTCTACAAAGAAGCCGCCCAGCACATCATAGCTATAACCAGCGGCATCATGTTGTCAGGTGTTGTGGGGCACCGGGTTCAAGGTGCCGAGGAGCAGGTACAGCGCCGTCATGCACGAGGACAGGGCGTTGCTGGACTGGCTGCTGCTGCTGGAGAAGTTTGGCGTCACGGTGGTGGAGGCGGCGCCCACGCGAGTCGGCGCCATCAATGATTTCATCGAGCGGCTGGGCGTCCTCAAGCCCACGCACTACGGGTGAGGGACTAATGCGGTCACTCCTTGCGTTGAGGACTGCCAAGTTTTTCTTCATATATGATAGTTAAGATTGACTGGCAGAGAAACAAAGAAGGATAGGAGAACAGAAAAGAGACAGAGGAGGATAGAAAGCTAAAAAGACAGAGAATGATAGAAAGGTTGACATAGACAGAGGATGATAGAAATTATAATAAACAAAAAAGTATGAGAAGACAAAAAAGGACAAAGGAGGATAGAAAGACAAAAAAAAAAAAAAAGACAGGGGATGATAGACAAATGGACAAGATACAGGAGGATAGCAATAACAGAATACAAAAGTGAATAATACAGAAAACATGCAGAAGGGGATGAAAGATGAATTGGACAACGGAATCAGGCAAACCTTCAAAAGCGTACGGTTATGAAGGTGTTCCATCCTTCACGTTCATCGCACTTCCATCCCTTTCAGCAAGAAGACAATACTCAGCTCGATCAACATATAGTTTTCTTCGATTCAAACTTCAACGGGAGCTGTGTTGTTTGGTGTGGCAGTCTGTTTGGTGTGGCAGTCTGTATAGTGTGCCAGTCTGTATGGTGTGTCAGTCTGTACAGTGTGTCAGTCTGTATGGTGTGTCAGTCCGTATGGTGTGTCAGTCCGTATGGTGTGTCAGTCTGTACGGTGTGTCAGTCTGTATGGTGTGTCAGTCTGTATGGTGTGTCAGTCTGTATGGTGTGTCAGTCTGTATGGTGTGCCAGTCTGTATAGTGTGCCAGTCTGTATGGTGTGTCAGTCTGTATGGTGTGTCAGTCTGTATAGTGTGCCAGTCTGTATAGTGTGCCAGTCTGTATAGTGTGCCAGTCTGTATAGTGTGCCAGTCTGTATAGTGTGCCAGTCTGTATAGTGTGCCAGTCTGTACAGTGTGTCAGTCTGTATAGTGTGTCAGTCTGTATAGTGTGTCAGTCTGTACAGTGTGTCAGTCTGTATAGTGTGTCAGTCTGTATAGTGTCGGTCTGTATAGTGTGTCGGTCTGTATAGTGTGCCAGTCTGTATAGTGTGCCAGTCTGTATAGTGTGTCAGTCTGTATAGTGTGTCAGTCTGTACAGTGTGTCAGTCTGTATAGTGTGTCAGTCTGTATAGTGTCGGTCTGTATAGTGTGTCGGTCTGTATAGTGTCTGTTTGTCTATATAGTGTGTCAGTCTGTATAGTGTGTCAGTCTGTATAGTGTGCCAGTCTGTACAGTGTGCCAGTCTGTATAGTGTGCCAGTCTGTATAGTGTGTCAGTCTGTATAGTGTGTCAGTCTGTACAGTGTGCCAGTCTGTACAGTGTGCCAGTCTGTACAGTGTGCCAGTCTGTACAGTGTGCCAGTCTGTACAGTGTGCCAGTCTGTACAGTGTGCCAGTCTGTACAGTGTGCCAGTCTGTACAGTGTGCCAGTCTGTATAGTGTGTCAGTCTGTATAGTGTGCCAGTCTGTACAGTGTGCCAGTCTGTATAGTGTGCCAGTCTGTATAGTGTGTCAGTCTGTATAGTGTGCCAGTCTGTACAGTGTGCCAGTCTGTATAGTGTGCCAATCTGTATAGTGTGCCAGTTTGTATAATGTGTTAGACTGCAGTGTGTCAGACTGCAGTGTGTCAGACTGCAGTGTGTCAGACTGCAGTGTGTCAGACTGCAGTATATCACACTGCAGTGTGTCAGACTGCAGAGTGTCAGACTGCAGTGTGTCAGACTGCAGTATATCACACTGCAGTGTGTCAGACTGCAGAGTGTCAGACTGCAGTGTGTCAGACTGCAGAGTGTCAGACTGCAGAGTGTCAGACTGCAGTGTGTCAGACTGCAGTGTGTCAGACTGCAGAGTGTCAGACTGCAGAGTGTCAGACTGCAGTGTGTCAGACTGCAGTATGTCAGACTGCAGAGTGTCAGACTGCAGTGTGTCAGACTGCAGAGTGTCAGACTGCAGAGTGTCAGACTGCAGTGTGTCAGACTGCAGAGTGTCAGACTGCAGTGTGTCAGACTGCAGAGTGTCAGACTGCAGTGTGTCAGACTGCAGAGTGTCAGACTGCAGAGTGTCAGACTGCAGAGTGTCAGACTGCAGAGTGTCAGACTGCAGTGTGTCAGACTGCAGTATATCAGACTGCAGTGTGTCAGACTGCAGTATATCAGACTGCAGTGTGTCAGACTGCAGTATATCAGACTGCAGTGTGTCAGACTGCAGTATATCAGACTGCAGTGTGTCAGACTGCAGTGTGTCAGACTGCAGTGTGTCAGACTGCAGTGTGTCAGACTGCAGAGTGTCAGACTGCAGAGTGTCAGACTGCAGAGTGTCAGACTGCAGAGTGTCAGACTGCAGTGTGTCAGGCTGCAGTGTGTCAGACTGCAGTATATCAGACTGCAGAGTGTCAGACTGCAGAGTGTCAGACTGCAGAGTGTCAGACTGCAGAGTGTCAGACTGCAGTGTGTCAGACTGCAGAGTGTCAGACTGCAGTGTGTCAGACTGCAGAGTGTCAGACTGCAGTGTGTCAGACTGCAGAGTGTCAGACTGCAGAGTGTCAGACTGCAGAGTGTCAGACTGCAGAGTGTCAGACTGCAGAGTGTCAGACTGCAGAGTGTCAGACTGCAGAGTGTCAGACTGCAGTGTGTCAGACTGCAGTGTGTCAGACTGCAGAGTGTCAGACTGCAGTGTGTCAGACTGCAGTGTGTCAGACTGCAGTGTGTCAGACTGCAGTATATCAGACTGCAGTGTGTCAGACTGCAGAGTGTCAGACTGCAGTGTGTCAGACTGCAGTGTGTCAGGCTGCAGTGTGTCAGGCTGCAGTGTGTCAGACAAGCAGAGTGTCGGACTGCAGTGTGTCAGACTGCAGAGTGTCAGACTGCAGTGTGTCAGACTGCAGTGTGTCAGACTGCAGAGTGTCAGACTGCAGTGTGTCAGGCTGCAGTGTGTCAGGCTGCAGTGTGTCAGGCTGCAGTGTGTCAGACTGCAGTGTGTAAGACTGCAGTGTGTCAGACTGCAGTGTGTCAGACTGCAGTGTGTCAGACTGCAGTGTGTCAGACTGCAGAGTGTCAGACTGCAGTGTGTCAGACTGCAGTATATCAGACTGCAGTATGTCAGACTGCAGAGTGTCAGACTGCAGTGTGTCAGACTGCAGTGTGTCAGCCTGCAGTGTGTCAGCCTGCAGAGTGTCAGACTGCAGAGTGTCAGACTGCAGTGTGTCAGACTGCAGTGTGTCAGACTGCAGAGTGTCAGACTGCAGAGTGTCAGACTGCAGAGTGTCAGACTGCAGAGTGTCAGACTGCAGAGTGTCAGACTGCAGTGTGTCAGACTGCAGTGTGTCAGACTGCAGTGTGTCAGACTGCAGTATATCAGACTGCAGAGTGTCAGACTGCAGTGTGTCAGACTGCAGTGTGTCAGACTGCAGAGTGTCAGACTGCAGAGTGTCAGACTGCAGTGTGTCAGACTGCAGAGTGTCAGACTGCAGTGTGTCAGACTGCAGTGTGTCAGACTGCAGAGTGTCAGACTGCAGAGTGTCAGACTGCAGTGTGTCAGACTGCAGAGTGTCAGACTGCAGAGTGTCAGACTGCAGTGTGTCAGACTGCAGAGTGTCAGACTGCTGTGTGTCAGACTGCAGTGTGTCAGACTGCAGAGTGTCAGACTGCAGTGTGTCAGACTGCAGAGTGTCAGACTGCAGTGTGTCAGACTGCAGTGTGTCAGACTGCAGAGTGTCAGACTGCAGAGTGTCAGACTGCAGAGTGTCAGACTGCAGAGTGTCAGACTGCAGTGTGTCAGACTGAAGTGTGTCAGACTGCAGTGTGTCAGACTGCAGTGTGTCAGACTGCAGTGTGTCAGACTGCAGAGTGTCAGACTGCAATGTGTCAGACTGCAGTGTGTCAGACTGCAGTGTGTCAGACTGCAGTGTGTCAGACTGCAGAGTGTCAGACGCAGAGTGTCAGACTGCAGAGTGTCAGACTGCAGAGTGTCAGACTACAGTGTGTCAGACTGCAGTGTGTCAGGCTGCAGTGTGTCAGGCTGCAGTGTGTCAGGCTGCAGTGTGTCAGGCTGCAGTGTGTCAGGCTGCAGTGTGTCAGGCTGCAGTGTGTCAGGCTGCAGTGTGTCAGGCTGCAGTGTGTCAGACTGCAGAGTGTCAGACTGCAGAGTGTCAGACTGCAGTGTGTCAGACTGCAGTGTGTCAGACTGCAGTGTGTCAGACTGCAGTGTGTCAGGCTGCAGTGTGTCAGGCTGCAGTGTGTCAGACTGCAGAGTGTCAGACTGCAGTGTGTCAGACTGCAGAGTGTCAGACTGCAGTTTGTCAGACTGCAGAGTGTCAGACTGCAGAGTGTCAGACTGCAGTGTGTCAGACTGCAGTGTGTCAGACTGCAGTGTGTCAGACTGCAGTGTGTCAGACTGCAGTGTGTCAGACTGCAGTGTGTCAGACTGCAGTGTGTCAGACTGCAGTGTGTCAGACTGCAGTGTGTCAGACTGCAGTGTGTCAGACTGCAGTGTGTCAGACTGCAGTGTGTAAGACTGCAGTGTGTAAGACTGCAGTGTGTAAGACTGCAGTGTGTAAAACTGCAGTGTGTAAGACTGCAGTGTGTAAGACTGCAGTGTGTCAGACTGCAGTGTGTCAGACTGCAGTGTGTCAGACTGCAGTGTGTCAATCTATTGTTTGTCAATCTGTAGTGTGTCAGTCTGTAGTGTGTCAGTCTGCAGTGTGTCAGTCTGTAGTGTGTCAGTCTGTAGTGTGTCAGTCTGTAGTGTGTCAGTCTGTAGTGTGTCAGTCTGTAGTGTGTCAGTCTGTAGTGTGTCAGTCTGTAGTGTGTCATGTCACAAGGGGTTTATTTTCCCGCGCGGGCTCTTCCCTTTCTTCACCCCGGAGCTCGCAGTCTCATCGCCCATCGACTTGGAAGAAATCGTGCGGCCAGTATGGAAAAATACTCCCCTTGTGACATAAACACGCCTGTCCGCTTGTCAAAACCCCGTCGTACGTCCTAAAAATGTTGTAATTACCACCACACCGTGCCCTAAAATTAATGCGCACTCGCTAGGAGCCGCTATTCTTAAAATTTACCAAATCTCTCTCTCTCTCTCTCTCTCTCTCTCTCTCTCTCTCTCTCTCTCTCTCTCTCTCTCTGACACATGCGGTACAAAGCACGGAACACCACAAACATTTACATTGTTCAGGCACAAATAAATATAACAGCATGTACGCCGTCTCCAATTTACAATGAAAATCAAACACAATGACTAAACGAAGATACAAAGCAACACTCACCGGATGGCCGTGTGCATCATGTCTCCTCGGAGGCTTAGTACAGCGATGATGGGCCACCGCTGTGTTCCATCAGCCCCGCCACACACACACGGGTCACGTACACGCAGCGCCAACGAGCACTGCCACCGCAAACCTGTACACAAAACTGACGCACAAAAGAAAACGACACCTCATCACGCCGGTGTCGAGACACTTCATTTCGTGGTCCGTACCGTCTCAGAACACTGGTTGTGTCCTTGAAGCAGCAGTTTGTGGCTGGGTACGAAACGTATTTTGGGCCATCCAGACACTATGCGTATGTAGATGACGTACAGTTATGCAATTACTTGGATGTTCAACAGGACAAGTGAGCACACTCGGATAATAAAAAGAGTGTAAGCTACGTGTAGTGAAGCACGAACAGCAGAATCGAAACATTAGATGAATCATCTCTCTCTCTCTCTCTCTCTCTCTCTCTCTCTCTCTCTCTCTCTCTCTCTCTCTCTCTCAGCCTTGTAACTATTATTATTCTCGCCTTTGGTCCTTTGAACCGCTCATTCCTTTTCTAAGAGGCTTTGTCCTCATCCCGCGAATTTTTTTTCCTACACATTCCTACGTTTGTGTAAGTCGCCGAGGCTTCCATCTGGCTGCAATAACTAATTTTACCAAATACACTAAACTCATGTCACCTTATGTCAGCTTACGAATCACATAGAGGTCAATTATACAACAGCAATTCCCACATACGGAATACCTAATGTGTCGTGTTACTTGCTTCATTATATCGACTCATCGTTTCCAACAAAGAATAGGTGCAGTACATGGTCATTTAAAAAGGGCATCAATGTCACCCGTATGCACTGTGCATAAACCATAAAAAAAACGTATTGAAACGAGAGAAAAGGTCTTATAATCAGATTTTTAATTTCACAATGTCAATCTGTTTGTTATGAACGGGAGAACCGAAATCTGTAAGCAGTCGCAGCACATATCCAAACCGCATAGTGTTTGACAGCAATGACGCAAAACTTTTTATAGAAACATAAGAAGAAGAGGGAAGACTGAACGATATGAACAAAGGGCAGCAGACAGACTTGTATGTATGTATCAATCAGTCAATCAATCAATCTATCAATCTATCTGTCTATATATTCATTTATCTATCTATTTATTTATCTAACTATCTATCTCTTTATATACTGTGGCAACTAAATGAAAACAGATAACAACACAACCCGATTTCCCCAGGAAGGACTATGAGATCAAGACCGAACTGAAGCCCAACAACCTGGCCTACACCGGCGCCAAGCTGGGCCTGCACACCGACCTGCCCTACTGCGAGTACCCGCCCGGGGTGAGTGTGGGGCGGGTGTGGGGCAGCTCCCGAACACTACTTTTTTTTTTTTTAACAACAGTATATCCAGTTTGATCACATGGCAAGTTTTTTTCATGAAGTAGTATTTAGACAGCTCTGTAACTGAATGATCACTGTTTTATTTTAAAAAGGACTTCTTTGCCAACCATTTTGTCCTTTTCTTCATATATATGCAAAGCCATTGGGCGGTCTCCATATATGGTAAAAGAATACATGCTGATTCGGGAAAGTAACTATAATTATTGACTTTCTTTTCATTGATGTTTAAGGAACAAAACAGCATTACAATATATCTTTAGTAAATATCAGTTCCACTAATTATCCGAGCGCCAAGGCCAAGCCGCAGCAGTATTGGCAATCACGACTTTGCTTCCCCCAGACCACGTGGCTGCACTGCATCAGACAGTACGAGGGCAAGGGCGGCGAGAACGACCTGAGTGACGGCTTCCTAGCGGTGCAGGTGCTCAAGGAGAGGCACCCGCACCACTTCGAGACGCTGGTCACCACCCCCATCTACTTCCAGGACCAAGGCTACGCGCTCTACGACTTCGATAAGGTCACCCAGGCGTTCACCGTCAGGTAAGGGTCGCGGAGCACTCGGCATGTCTCTTTCTTACAATAGGAATCGTTATGCTACAAAACATTTGTAAGGTGTTAGGCGGTGCGTCCACGTTCACTGCCACCCTCGTGCCTACCTTCACTTATTATGTAAGTCACTCAGTCACCCGCTAGCAGGTGGAGGTCGCCAGATGCTCGGCAGGTCTTACCATTGTGTTCTTAGTTCTTGAAACACGTAATTAACCAATTTGTTGATCACTATTATCAAGATTTTTGCTGTTGATGTTCATGTGGGTCTTCACTTACCATCGTGCTCTTCTGCGTCACAGTAAGAAGCTGAGGCTGAAGATTCCTTCTTTTGGGTTTCTGTGATCTGTTGGGCCGTGATCTGTGGCTGTGTTGGACGAGGAAAGGAATCATGGTGATGATAATTATGGAATGATGCCAATGATCACGATGATGTTGATGATGATGTCGACGATGGTGATGCTGACAATTATTTCGTGATCATGATGACCACTTTCGTTAATAGTCTGCATTATGTAATCACGTTTTTTAGATTTAGTTTCTTTGCTACTACATGCAATTAATTTACTATACGTTTTCATTTTTTTCAATCCTTATTTTTACTTTTTTACTGTACGTTTGCGTATTACAAGCAGGATGGCGCCACTGTAAAACACTTGCTTGTACCATAACGGGCTGGGGCCGATCACCAGGCTCCGCCAAGAATGCTTACCGGCGCCAAAGGCTAAGCGTAGGAAAAAAAAAATTCCTACCACTCATGTACACTTCACTGATTCCTTCTTTTTCCTCTTATATTCTCCTTACTTTCCTTGTAAGCTCACGTATTTGGTTTACCATGTACTCTAATTTAATGGACTCCTTCAAGTTCTTTCTCTCTCCAGTTTACCATTCACTCACTCCTTCAGCCCAGTTGCTGTTCCGATCCTAACAAAAGTTTAGAAAATAAAATAAAAAGATGCTTAGTATAAACATGGGACTTTCTTTCTTTTATTCCATTCCCTGAAAGTGCATGCATTTCGTTTACCAGCAACGTTTACTTGATTTATTTCAACTCTTGCATTCATTTTCCTATTGACTTATTCCTCCAGTAACGGCAGTACTCCGCCGTGACTCCGAAGCAAAAAATAAGAAAAGAGAACACACACACACACACACACACACACACACACACACACACACACACACACACACACACACACACACACACACACACACACACACACACACACACACACACACACACACACACACACACACACACACACACACACACACACACACACACACACACACACACACACACACACACACACACACACACACACACACACACACACACACACACACACACACACACACACACACACACACACACACACACACACACACACACACACACACACACACACACACACACACACACACACACACACACACACACACACACACACACACACACACACACACACACACACACACACACACACACACACACACACACACACACACACACACACACACACACACACACACACACACACACACACACACACACACACACACACACACACACACACACACACACACACACACACACACACACACACACACACACACACACACACACACACATATTCACACATTCACACATTCACAAACCATCCTGCCCTGGTCTCTCCTTTCTCGCACCATTCACTTTCAACATAACCCTCCCTTTCTTCCGTATCACATCTCCTTCACTTGCCCTTCCAATAACAACCGCACCGTCATTCCAAAAACAAAAAAACAACTAAATGTACTAAAAAAGGCAATGCTCGTCCCCTTACTGTTGCCCCCACTGCCGCCGCCGCCGCCCGTTCATCTCCCTTAATTCTGCTCAATCTCTCCCAATCCCGGCCAATCGTCCTTCTCTTCCCAACAGCCTCGACCACTTGGGGAACGCCTGCCGCATCCACGTGTCATCCCAGGCCAGAGACTCGATCATGGACCTGGACGCCGCGGAGGTTATCCGGTTCTACGAGGCGCTCAAGATCTTTAACGATATACTGCGGGAGTTCAGCATCCTTGTGAAGACTAAACCAGGTATTCGGAAGAGGAGTGCGGGAAGGAAGGACGGGAATAGTAGTGTAATGTAAGGAGAAGAGGAAGGGGCCATTTGCACCAATATAATACTAATATAATAACAGAAAATGCATCCTTGTGAAGACTAAACCAGGTATTGGGAAAGGGACTGCGGGAAGAGAGGAAGACGATGGTGTAGAGTGTAGACTGTAGAGCATAGACTATAGAGAAAGGTAAGGAAAAGAGGAAGGAGCCTATTTGCTCCATTCTAATATATTACCAGAAAATGCATCCTTGTAAAGACTATACCAGGTATGGGAAAGGGGAGTGCGGGGAGGGAGGATGGGGATAGTAAGAAGAATGTCAGGAAAAGAGGAAGGGGCCTATTAGCACCATATTAATACTTAGAAAAAATGCTGAAGGTGGGATATTAACCCGTAAACGTGGTTCGTAGAAAGCTCGAAGGGAATGGGGTCTGGGATTCTGATATTGTAGGAACACACACACACACACACACACACACACACACACACACACACACACACACACACACACACCTCCGTCACCAGCATCACCCTCGCCCTCTCCACTCGTAGGTGACATCCTGGTGATCGACAACACTCGGGTGCTCCACGGCCGCACGCCCTTCGACCCCTCCACCTCGCAGGGCACCAGGCACATCCACAACGCCTACATCGACCTCGACGACCTCCGCTCCAAACGCCGCATCCTGCAGGAAAAACTGGGCGACATGGTTGCTAAGGTCTAACTAAACCCATTTCCTTACAGTAAGGGAAACAGCTCAAGGGCAATAAACAAAGAGAAAAAAAACAGCTAAGAGAGGTCAATTTCGGATGGGGAGAAGAGAGCTGAGCAAAGACGTGGAAAGCTTCTGTATAATAATGTTTAATCCCACTTGATAGCGTTTCACTTCTCTAGTTCTGAGCTGTCTCTTTTTCGTCGTGCTATCAAAAGTTTAGAGTTAATTAGGACAACATGTACAAACTATAATCCAAAACAATGTGCAAGTGCAAGCCCTTTACTAGAAGTTGAGTTGTGTGGGAAATAATGTTACCCAGGTTCGACTCCTATCGTTTTGTGTTGTCTTTCTTCCCTCTTCATCAAGTTTTAGCGTTAATTACTCTGGCTGTGTGGGAAATAATGTTACCTAGATAGTGCAAAGACATGCCAGAAAGTTCAAGTAAATCATGTTCAAACCTGTGCATCTTAGTGTTTTGTGTTACGTCTCTTTCATGTCTTTTGTATTCCTATAGAGCTCTCAATTTCATAACATTTTAATAAGCAGTAAATGATGATGGTGTATTTGGAGTACTTGTTCATCAGGTATGTATATAAATTATGGAAACATGATTATCTTCGAAATAGATTAGCCAGAGTAAGCAAGGTGACGGTGCATGGACGTGCCAGTATGTTCCAATTGCTCGTCCATAAGCATATTCTGACTTCTGTCATTGTCTTGAGATCTTCTTTATTTAAGCTTTAAGGTGAATAAAAGCTGCAAGCGAATTAAATGTTTCAAGTGCTCTAAATTTTGCTCCATGAGTGGACAAATAGTGATTAATAAACATATCGAACATGATTTATTTGTCTTTCTTTTCTTATAAACGTGCGTGGGAATGTTTGCTTTTGAGGTGTTGGGGTATCAAGCTCGGTGTGTTCATGTGTTCATTAGGTACTGGCAAAGATGAAATACGTTTACTAAAGAATATTCAAGTGTGTGTATAAGCTGAGCGCTTGAGAGAACATTTTCTTTCCCTCATATAGAAAGTGAAAGTAGGAAAATAAATATGACACCTTTGGTCGGTATTGCTTGACGCTTTCTCCCCTCACATCAACTATTTCCAAAGGCCAAAAAGGAGGTAATCGGGTTCTCATGAGTGTTTCTTTAGGTTCATGGTTCACACTACCACCAGGCTCACACAACTGTCCCTAGAAATGCACAAAACTCCTATGAAAGGCTTGTCAAAAATGGGTTCTTGAAAAAAATCTTCCCCCCATTAGCGGATAATGAAAATATGACAGAACGAATTATAATATAGCGACGATATTTTTTCTTGTAAAATAAAAATAAAACAGACATAAAAAAAAGATAGTTACAATATACGTCGGCAGTACGACGATTTTTTTTTCTTGAAAAGTAAAAAAAAAAAAAAGGAAAAATAAAATATATAATTACGATATAGATCAGAAGTCGAAAACAAGCAACTGATTTTTTCTCCCCTCTTCCCGTGCCTTTACTAGTGCGTGCTTGCTTATGGTGCGAGTAAGTACGAATAAATAAGAAGAAAAAGAGAACAAAATGAAAGGTGTCCGCTCTGGCCGATTTACTTAAGTGAGTGACTGGGCGTAAATCATTCCCAGTGCCACCTGTCATCGCTCCCAAGACTGAGTGGCACTCCGCTCCTCCTCGGCATCAAGTACTGGGGGAGAGGACGCCACTAGGGTCCGTATTATCAAACATCTGGGAGCTGACACACCCACACCTGATAAAGCTCTCCGAAAGGTTGTGGGTATTTGTATGGGTACTTTTATCAACGTTGCCAGATTGTCGTACTCTGCCTCTTATGTTTGCCGATTTCCGACCCCAAAACTGCTTTCATCACCCAAATAACTGCATTCATATATGTTTATCGTTTAAATGGTTAATTATTGGTGCTTCTCTTGGCAACAGTTATGGGCCAGAAACCGGTAAATACGCGGCTATTGAGTACGATGATCTGGCAACGGTGACTTTATGAGCCTAGTAGTAGTATGACAAGACTCCTGCACTTCCAATGTAAAAAACGCTCATGAAAACATAAAAAATCTCCTATGTGGCCTGGAAATGTTGTTCGCGATACTGATTTCGAAGTAGTACCTGAGCAAACCTGAGAGATCTAGTTGACCAGATGAGAGCAAAATGCACCAGATTGATTTATGTAATCTTTCCAAGTCAGCTTTACAACAAACTGACACATTATCATAACGCCATATGATGTTATACTAAATCCACGAAGCATATCTAAGATAGACTTATTAGATCAGCAGTAACCAATCTGTGTTGACTGTCGAACCAATGTATTGATTAATAGAGTAATGAAGACTATACTGATGAAAAAATGGCATCTCAGATTTTTATTCAAGGTGAACGGGAGGTGAGTTTAAAGGAATACAACATGTTCTATCTCACTCCTGTGGATGATGTTATTTTTTTTCTCATAAATTTCAATAGTATATTTTATTAAACAAAAAGTATTTTCTAATTCGTTTCGAATCATGTTAGCTTCTAAAGTCCTAATTCTTTTCCACGTATATTTTCTTGGACACAGCACACCACACCATGTTAAATGCCAAATCAGCTACAAATACACCATGATAAGAGAAAATAAAATGTTCTACCTCCCTTTTGTCATTACTTATGTGCTATTTTCTCCTCATGGATATAGATTAGCTTTTTTAAACTTATTTAAGTATATTCCAATTCCTTTCGTATCGTCATAAATTCTAGGAAGCCTTAATTTTCCTTTACGCATATTTTCCTGGACACAGAACACCCTAATTCATACTATAAGGCAAAGCGAGTGTAAGTCAATCCAAAGCACTCAATCTTACACCCAGCACGTCAGCTCAGGAGGGAGTTTGCCACAGAGGGGGCGTGGAACAGCATACCCAGGGGAGGGGAGCCGCGGAGGAGAGAGCACGAGTAAAAGGGGAGAGTACTGGGTTTTATTTGATAGATTCTTATTTATTTATGATGTTTAAAAGTAAAAAAAAAAAAAAATTACAAGCTGCACAAGTGAACTCTTAATGTTAAAGTTAGTATTAATTAACCGGCAACGCAAGTAGTAGCAGCAGCAGCAGCAGGAGTAGTAGTAGTAGTAGTAGTAGTAGTAGTAGTAGTAGTAGTAGTAGTACTGTAGTAGTAGTATATAGTAGTAGTAGTAGTAGTAGTAGTAGTAGTGGTAGTAGTAGTAGTAATAGTGATGCTGGAAAATAGTAAGATGAAGGTAATACCGACAAGGAAACATAATAATAATAAGAATAAGAATAAGAATAAGAATAATAACGAAAGAAAAACATCAATGTCAAGTTCTGGCCCTGAGGCGTGTCGGTGTTTGTGATGAGCAGATGATGGCAGATTGAATGCCGAAGCGACAGATGTAAAAGATCTTTCTCCTCCTCCTCCTCCTCGTCTACGTCGTCGTCCTCATCCTCCGCGACGTGTGGCCGGTGGTGAGTGATGAGTTATGGGAGCTGTGGGAGCTGGGGGTCTGCAGGCCACGAGAAGTGAGCCGCCAAGCCTGTCTCGAGCCTGTTGGGGAGGAAATAATAGAATAAAAAAAATAACTGTGCTCATGTTGAAATATGTATGTGCTGCAATGATAATATACAGGATACTGCTGCTGCTGATGATGATGATGATGATGATGATGACGATGATGGTAATGATGATGGAGTTACCCTTACATTCCTCTGTTTTCTGAAGACGACTGTTGCACTAGACTTGTATGGGTAACTACAATGTGGGGTAAAACACAAAACGAAAACATAATATTTGCGCTGATATCGTGAACCTGTAGCAAAGTTTTTTAAGGAGCAGAAAAATAAGTGAGAAGCCATCTTCCCAGCGTTCATGGCTCTTATATTGACAGCCCTGTAAACTGTAGCACACGCATAGCTCGAGTTCTGGATGAATTCTGCATAGATACCTTGGCGGAAAAGTTTTTTTAAAGATTTTAGCCTCTCTTCTATAGGGGTGAAAGGGACTAGCTAATATAGGAAGGAAGGAAGGAAGGGAAAAGGTTATGAAAGAATCATTAGTCTACATATTAACTTAGAATATTAGACAATTCACAAATTCAAACTAAACATTGATCTGTGTCGGTGGAAATAGATATTGGGTGGATAGTTTAATTAGAAAATAACTGGTGATTGATATAAAAAAAACTAACAAGCAAAATTTTCATCTCAACCTCACATAATTTTATGACACGTGGCCTAAAGATCTATAAACACCAGTAATTTTATTGTGGCCTTTGTTTATCTTTTTGACCCGTTTTTCAAGGCGTGGTTATTTGGTTCGTTGATTATTTTGTCACTTTATACGATTGAGTTTATAATATGTCGACTTAACTGAAAATCTAACACTTATAACTATAATTCTGCCCGAAAATTGGAATTAAAAAGCCAAACTTGCCGCACAACTGTTAGATAATAAATACTAATACGACGTTTAAAAAAAAAATTCTGGTTTACCTATATCGCTCTTGTTGTGGCCTGACCTGTTTGCCGCCTTCCCCGAGCCTCAGTAGCCGCCACCACAGTTGCCCCACACGGTCCTGTAGGCCACCTTGGTCTTGGTGACCGTCACACTGATCGGGTTCCACGCCACCTCCGTCGTGCTCACCAGGATTGGCTCAGAGACGGAAACAACCTGGGGAAGGAAGAGGAAGGAGTTGGGGAAGATTTTATATAGGTCTTTTCAGCGGCAACAGTTCCACAAGATAAAAGGATGGGCCACTTTTTTTGCATCGCAGGAGATAGTCCAAGGGCGCTACTTCATTGTATATAAGAGGTCCACAGCACACTACACGGGAAAAAAAAAAAAACTGAAATATACTGATGAAAATTTATTTTGTTTTCCCTGGTCAGAGTTTAAATCGTAGGATGAAGAAGTGCAAGAGGAAGGCTGTTCCTAAGTTTACTGGTGGAAGGGATGAAAGAATGAAGATCCTGACACGGACAGCATAGAATGGAACTTGCGTTGAAAGTCTCGATGAGTAATTAACATGAAAAGAAGAGATAAAAGGTAGCAAGGAAAGTAACAGAGCGAAGGGCTTGAAGTCGTTGAAGGTAGTATTTGTTATGGTCATTATATTATCGTATTGTCACTGATTTATAACTCTAAGGAGTACATGAGTCATAGCATAACATAACATTATAGTGAGTATAATAGAGATGTGGTATGCTCTTAGTAGGCATATGTATACTTACGCTAGTGGAGGTGATTTGGTAGACGGAGGTGACGACGGCGGTAGAGTACTGGAGGAGAGTGGTGCTGAGTGAAACAAGTGACGTCTTGGTGGTCCTTGTGTGCTTGTGTTGCGTCACTGTTCTGAGGACAGTGGACACCACTGTCTCAGTCTGCGTGTTGGTGACCGTCTGAACCTCCTGCTGGAGGTCCGTAGCAGTGATCTTGAGGACGGTGGTGACCAAGGAGACCTTCCTGATAGTGTTAGTGGTGTACACAACCTTCGTCCTCGTGCACCGTCCGGTTTCCGCAGGTACGGTGACGGAAGTGATGACATTTGCGGTCACCACCACGGTCTTGTAGTAAGGCACGACCCTCAGCACCACGCTGGAGAGGGGCTGCGGCACCGTCACGTACTCCGTCTGCACCGGCGTCTGCGTCACTTCATTAACCACCGGTATGGTCACAACCGGACATGTGGCTCCTTGCCCTCCGCCCACCGTAACATCAAACCCGCCACCAGGGATGTCAAACCCACTTCCAGGGATGACAAACCCACCCCCATCAATACCGAATGAATCTCCCCCTCCGCCTGGCGTCCCTCCATCTCCTCCACCACTAACACTCACTTCTATCCCTCCACCACTGCCTAGACCACCACCGGGTGGGAGGAGTATGCCTCCCCCACCCCCTGCCCCCCCACTGATGGATACACTCGTACTAGTGCCCCCTTGACCCCCCGTGCCTATGCCTGGTCCACCCCCGCTGCCTGAAAAAACGCTTACACCCCCGTCTGACACTGACGTGAAAGTCCCAGTCCCCGGTGCTCCTGGGCCTAAACTGAAGCTTCCCCCGACGCCTCCAGAGGAACTCACGGAGCCAAGGCCACTTCCAGCGCTGAAACTAAACCCGCTGCCGCTACTTCCGCTGAGACCACCACCGAAGCCACCCGGTTTGTTCACCTGGAATCCAGTGCCCTTATTGAACTGCACTCCACCTAAACTGCTACTGAATCCTCCACCGGCACCAAACCCACCTGTGAAGCCCTTCCCGCCTCCCCCCGACCCAGTGTTCAAGTTAAAGCCATGGTTTGCTGGGTAGCTTGAAGAAAAAGGTTGAGTCTCGCCTTGGTAACCACTGCTGTAGCTCGGCTTGGCTGTTGAGAGTCCTTGACTGAGGAACTGGGCGGCCTTCTTCTTGATCAAGAACCCCAGGAAAGGATCAGCTTGCACGGGCAGCAGGACAGCCACCACAGCGGCGAGCAGCACCACCAGCCGGAGGTGGGTCCCCATCTGTGTGAGAGGGAGGTCACCTGGGAGGGATTCATTGGTTGACCTGTGTTGTGATTATGTTGTTCACGGTACTGGACCACTATAAAAGCAAAACAAACACAAAATGAATAATCACAACAAGGAGATTCTTAAAAAAAAGGAACGGAAGAATTTGAAAAAAACATCGATCAATTTTAATTCGAGAAGTGTCTTGATGCTCCTTCTTGAAAGAAGTAGATTTGTGAGGAGGAAATGCAAGGGAATGAAGACTTCATATTTGTGTTGTTTTGGTGAATCTGAGTGAAGAAAAATGAGATTGAGAAGGAGGGGGATGAGAAGGAAGAGAAGGAGGAAGAGGAAAAAGAAGAGAAAGCATGAAAGGCAATCGATTACATTGTTCGTTACCTTGGGTCATGTGACCGTATATCCTTCATATGTTTGGTTTTCATGATATTTAGCGCATACTGAGAAAATAAATTGTAGTAGTAGTAGCAGTAGTAGTAGTAGTAGTAGAAGAAGAAGAAGAAGAAGAAGAAGAAGAAGTAGTAGTAGTAGTAGTAGTAGTAGTAGTGGTAGGAGGAGGAGGAGGAGAAAGAGGAGGACGAGAACGAAGAGGAGGACGAGGACGAGGAGGAGGAGGAGGGTTAGTATTTAATGGGAGGGGGATCAGGAGAAAGATGTCTGTAAGGGAATCAACAACCTTGGGATGGGGCGCCACTACGAACTCGCAGCCAGAAACACCTCGCTCCCTTCCAAGCACGCCGCGTAGTCGCCGGGGTGAGGACTGTGCCTCCGCCGCGCCTCCCACGACTTATAAGGGCGACTCCGGGGTCCAGTCTGTGCCTCGAGGGGCCTAAAGATGGCTAACTACTTTCCTTCATGTTAAATTAAAAGAAAAAGGATCGAGTAGTGTTTTGTAGTGTTGAACATCAGCGACAAACAATATATATATATATATATATATATATATATATATATATCTATATATATATATATATATATATATATATATATATATATATATATATATATATATATATATATGAAGAAGCGTGTATGTAGATGTCCCACAGACGGTGAGTGTTGCCCGGGCGTTTGTATAGGTAACTCGTGTTTGTAATATTAGGTCACGTGGGTGCCCGCCGGGGGTGACCTGGGCCCCTGATAAGCAAGGCGGCGCTTCCTGGTGAGGCTAACGGGAAGGGGGCGCGTCCACCCTCTGGCCCCCTAACCCACCTCTCTCTCTCTCTCTCTCTCTCTCTCTCTCTCTCTCTCTCTCTCTCTCTCTCTCTCTCTGTGGCGTCAAATCTCATCTCTCCGTCATAGTCCATCCCATCCTGAACTGCGCATCGCGGAACCCAATCTTTACCATCACAGAGTAACTAAGTGAGGCATCTAAGTGTATAAAAGTACCAATGAGGACCTAAAAAGCGATGCAAAGCGGAACAGGTCACAAGAAGAAGAAGAGTGATTGTAGATATCCTAGTTATAAACATACATACGTCATCATTTGCTTTTATAATAATATAAATAAGTTTGGGTGGGACAGGTCTCGAAAAGCAGTCGACAAAAGACACGGTACCGTGTCGAGATTCACCCACCCTGTGTATGTATTCAGAATGGGATGGGACGGAGGGATGAGATTTGACGCCACACAGCCGCTTAATCACTTGAGGAGAAAATTATTCACAGAACACGTATAAAACGGGGCACAAACTCTAAACGCACAACAAAAGACGCGTGGAGACAAGTTACAAGGCAGCTTAAACATGTATTATGCCATGAAATAAGGTTGTGATAGAAAAAAAGTATAAGTGAAGTGAAGGAGGAGTGCAGTGAAAGGAAAGCGATCATGAAAAAATACAGGAAGTGAAGGAGCTTAGTGAGGGAAAGATGTAATAAAAGCATGAAGTGAAGAAGAGGCGTAGCGAAAATAAAGCTGTAATGGAATAAATACGTGGAGAAGGAGGAATGTAGTAAAAGAGTGAAGAGAGAGTAAAAGGAAAGTTGTCATAGAAGAAACACGTGATGAGAAGGAGTATAGTAAAAGGAAAGTTGTCATAGAAGAAACACGTGATGAGAAGGAGTATAGTAAAAGGAAAGTTGTCATAGAAGAAACACGTGATGAGAAGGAGTATAGTAAAAGGAAGGTTGTCATAGAAGAAACACGTGATCAGAAGGAGTATAGTAAAAGGAAGGTTGTCATAGAAGAAACACGTGATGAGAAGGAGTATAGTAAAAGGAAGGTTGTCATAGAAGAAACACGTGATGAGAAGGAGTATAGTAAAAGGAAAGTTGTCATAGAAGAAACACGTGATGAGAAGGAGTATAGTAAAAGGAAAGTTGTCATAGAAGAAACACGTGATGAGAAGGAGTATAGTAAAAGGAAAGTTGTCATTGAAGAAACACGTGATGAGAAGGAGTATAGTAAAAGGAAAGTTGTCATAGAAGAAACACGTGATGAGAAGGAGTATAGTAAAAGGAAAGTTGTCATTGAAGAAACACGTGATGAGAAGGAGTATAGTAAAAGGAAAGTTGTCATAGAAGAAACACGTGATGAGAAGGAGTATAGTAAAAGGAAGGTTGTCATAGAAGAAACACGTGATGAGAAGGAGTATAGTAAAAGGAAAGTTGTCATTGAAGAAACACGTGATGAGAAGGAGTATAGTAAAAGGAAAGTTGTCATTGAAGAAACACGTGATGAGAAGGAGTATAGTAAAAGGAAGGTTGTCATAGAAGAAACACGTGATGAGAAGGAGTATAGTAAAAGGAAAGTTGTCGTAGAAGAAACACGTGATGAGAAGGAGTATAGTAAAAGGAAGGCTGCAATAAAGGAAATACGTGAAGTGAAGGAGGAGTGTATTAGGTGAAAGGCGTAATAGAAGAAATAAGTAGAGTGAATCAGGAGTATAATAAAAAGAAAGTTGTAACAGAAGAAATACGTGAAGTAGAGGAGGAATGTAATTAAAGGAAAGACGTAATAGAAGAAATTTAGGTAGCCGTATGGAACAAGGTCAAGATAGAGGTTAATTAATAATGGAAAGGCCATGAGTGAGAGAGACGCTGGGTAGGGACGAGGACAAGTCGGCAGCCGGTGGGTGGGAGAGTCTTCCAGGTATATACTTTCACTCTCGTAAACAAAGGTTATCTTGTTTACGGTATAACGCTGCTCTCCCCTGAACGTGAGTGCTCCATTTCCTGGTCCAAGGTAATTGTGTTAAGGCATGAGAATTGTATTAGATTTGGACCTCTTTTCTTTTTAGGTTAGTGAGGTGAGACGTCAAGTGTAATATACGGGATGGTCACGTTGGCGAGTGTTGTGAAAAGTCTGTTGTAGGAAGTTGAGGTATTATTACATTTCGTCATGACCTTTTCTCCTCTATTTGTGTTTATATGAATCTGTCTAACACCTGATCCTTTAATTAAACGTCGTATTAGTCTTTACTAGCAATAATGAGGTTGATTTGTTTTCTCTTTGACCCGTTTTTCAAGGAGTGGCTAGTTGGTTTTGCTGATTTCTTATACCACTTTTTACGACTGAGTTTGTAAAAACCCACTAGCTAACTAACTAACTCCGTCCCAAAATGGAATTAAAAAGCACAACTTGCCACATAGCTGTTAATAGATACCAATACGACGTTTATAAAATCTGTCAAAGGCTTTCTGACTGCAATGAGGTTGTTGGTCTGGTTGTTAACAATTTTCCTCTGCCGGTGAGCGTGTATCTGCGTTATTACGCCGTGGGGAAAAGTGGACCTCCTTCACATTCCTCTTCCTGCTGATGGACAGAGATACTTGTCACTGACGTTCGCTTGGTGACCTCCTCACTTCATTAGCTCTTATCTTGATGGAAGGCACTAACGACGGCTGGAACCTACGGTATACCTACGCTGTCTGTGCGGATGGTCGCACATGTGGATTTGTGGTAGTATTATGTTGCTGGATTAGAGAATATGAGAGAAAAATTATATGATTTTTTTCATCTCACTATTACTTATAATGTTCACGGCAAAAGTTTCCAATTCATTTTTTTTATTTTATAATACGAAGAAAATTGTATGATGCCTTTGATAGAACATCATATGTTAGTGATTCAGCTGTTCCTGTAATAATAAATGATTGTACAATAGGTAAAATTTTCGTGAGGAGTCAAAGGGAGGCTGAATCTCAGCCAGCCACTGGCGTATTGAGGCTACAGCATAATATGACCTCAGTAAAAAAATGTAATAGTTCCATACTGCATTTCTTTCTCATTTTCATACAGACTGAAATTTAAGTGTTATCAGTAATCGAAATGTTCAAGTTCAATCTCGCCTGACGGTGTATGAGACGCTGCTTTCCTTTCCGTCTTATTACTTCATACATCAGTAACTATTATCTAGTGGTTATGATTTCAGAGAAAATGATCAAAAGTGACTGAAAGCAGCTCGTGCACTTGATGGAGTGTTATTATATTCAGTAGCAAAGTCCATGCGTGCGGTACAGGCTCGTAATTTTGGTAGAATTTCAGGGGGAGCTAACGGGCATCACAGGTTCATGGCGGGGGTGGGGTAGGGGGGAGGTTATTTATTTATTTATTTATTTCAGATATCTGTCGCCACCTCAAGGGTGGTGACACGGGCAAGAAATGTGGAGCCCGTCAGGGTAAAGCGCGTACTTTCCTCCTCGTGAAAGGGAGGGAAGGGTGCCGACAGACCGACTCTATCGGCCGACCGCAGCCTAGGCCTGGATCCATACGACAGATAGGTCCCGTAGACTTCAAACTTAAGCTGAAACTTTATTACAGTAGACATGTATCGTAGGCCTGTAGAGCTATCTCTAATATAACAAAATAAAAAAAGCGTATAGAGAGCAGATTGTTGGTATATGCTAGCGAATTTTCGTCAGACAAGCAAAAATATTGGAGAACTTAACATGAGAGAGTAATTGATATATAGAAAACATTGGGGAGCTAAAGGCCCTTTAGACCCCCTAGATATTACTGCCCTGTTGTATTAATATTCAAAACAAAAGTCCACGTGTGTTGTACTGATATTCAAAACAAAAGTCCAGTGTGTTGTACTGATATTCAAAACAAAAGTCCACGTGTGTTGTACTGATATTCAAAACAAAAGTCCACGTGTGTTGTAGTGATATTCAAAGCAAAAGTCCAAATGTGTTGCACTGATATTCAAAACAGTTCTTCTCTCCCGCACTGATGCTTTCCATATATAAGGGCCTTCTCCGCCCTCGTATAGAGTATGCATCTCACGTGTGGGGGGGCCCCGGCTCCACTCGCACAACTCTCTTGGACAATAAAGGCTCTTCGTCTCATCACCTCCCCTCCTCCAGGTGTGCTGTATTAATATCCCAAACAAAAATTAATCCACGTGTGTTGTATTAATAAGAAAAAATAAAGACATGCGGTATTTAATATTCAAAACAAAAGTCGTTTTACAAACTACCTGCTACCTTCAACCGATAGCAACCCCATTGTGATGAAGTTACTTTCGTGTACGCCACCTATTATTTATGATATATGTTCACGCGTGATGTGTTAATATAAAACAAAAATCCACGTGAGCTATTGCCTATTATTCATAACAAAAGTCCACATGTGCTGTAATAATATTTAAAAAAAAAAATCACTTGATAGTTTCTATAGTTTTTTTTTATAGGCGAACGCAAGGAAATTATATACAAGGAAACAACGTAACAAGGAAACAACACAAGGAACTTATATACAAGGAAATTATATACATGGTTTTCTTATATACAGACGCTGGACGCTGCTCATTTGTCGCTGGTCAGTCACTGTCACTACTCAAACGTCGGGGCGCGGTGCTTCATGACCTGTGTGTGTGTGGTGCCCGCGCGGTGGCCGGGGCGAGGCAGGACAAGCGGGAGGACCCAAGGTCAAGGTTTAGAAAGTTCTCTTCCTTCTCCCTCAAGGTATGTGCTTTTTTTTTTTTTTTTCTATACGATTTGTAGCTGGGGTGGCAGGTGTTGCCGTGGAGAGGCTCGCCCTGCCACGCCCAGTGAGTGGCTGCACGTGGGCAGTGCTGTGCTGGGACGTGGAGTTTAGCCGGCGAGGGGCGGCGTTAATACTGACGTGGTGTTGTATTTTTTTTCTCTGAATGCAGTGCAGTGACTAACAGCCTCCAGAAAACAAAAGAAGCCTCGAATTATCGATGTATATAGTCGGAGCGCCAACATAAGAACACTGGGAGACTACAAGAGGCCGAATGGCCTACACTACCTGTCTGGAGGTGCCCCACCTCCAGATAGGTTAGATTCAGTTAAGCTAGATTTGTAAAGTTTAATGGTTTACCAAAAAAATGTGTGATACTTTGGGGTGTGACATTATTATCAATGGCAGCAGAGAAGGTTACCCTCATCTCCATATTCCTCAGTGTTGGTTTCTGGGATTTCACAGTGGCCCTTTGCCTTGGGGTAATGGGTTCTTCCTATCACACGCTCAAGGGCCAATACAGCGGAGATGAGCTCTGCAAAGATCCTCTCTTGGGATATTATTTAATATTTAAGCTTCTAACTTGGTCTGCTGTTGTGGAATAGTGTATTAATGTGAGCCAGGCAGTTGGGTGGTAGAAGTGTTTGTGAGCACCATAATTTCGGTTGAGTTACTGGTGTCTGCGGTCAGTTGAGTGTGCAATGATGTGTTCCACTAGGACCTATCATGTGTATATGATATGTAGTATCTCCTTTTCATTGAGTACAAGTTAAATGCTTCTAGTCAGTCCCAGTAGTCTAGGTTTTCTTTTTTTTTATCTTGTGCTTTCAGAGTTGCTGTAAATGTTCTATGGAGGCACTCCAATTTAGACAGGTGCATTTGGAGCAGTACCGTAATCTATTTGGGATATAATGATTGCTTCCACCTTACAATTAAAACCTTGTGGTCTCTTGTATAGAACATTCTACATACTATGTACTCAATGATATCAATTTGTCCAGAACCCCATCTTGTTATGATAGTTTGCATCTGACATTATTACCATATTATTCCCCAGTGCCTCACTTCTGAGTTCCTTTCTATGGTGTGTCTTGTTGGACTGATGAATGAAGTCTGTTCCTTAAATGCTTATAATATAGTCCATTCCAATGACTGATTGCTTATGATGGGGCAACTACTTCTTCACGTCATTCCTTAAAGCTATGTTTTAACATACCTACTGTTTTCATCAGTTTCTAGCACAAGGGGAAATGAATTCAATTCTCATATTTTTCACATTAATACGTTACTATAGCTGATTGGTGGTCACCTAAAAACTGCTGATGTATCTTCCCACTTCATGCTTTCACACACACACACACACACACACACACACACACACACACAAAAAAAAAAAAAAAAACCAACCCAGCTTATATAAAAAAATTGAAGCTGCTGCAATAGGGTGAGCATTGTGTTGACAGATGCTGGAATGGATTGTGGTTACATTACAAGCTAGCTACAGATGTTACAAAGGAAAGATTTCCAAAAGGCATGCCTCCTCCATATCTCCTCATGCAGTACATATTTATTGAGAAGATATTGAAAATTTTGACGATAGCAGTGATAGATCATTTTCTGGTCCGTTCAAAAATGCTATACCATCCAGTTCTCATGAGTAAGACAAAAGTCCCATTAAAACAAGAAACCTCATTAAATGTTGAGTAATCCTATGTGGTTGGTCATTGCTTTAGTTCTTTTCTTGTTAGGGCATCAAGCAGGGTGAGTAAACTTTCATGATCGTAGTAGTGTTTAGGACTGTACAAAGTATACCGATAACAGTTATCCTTGGCACTCACTGGAAAGCTGGGTCATTCAGATGCTTTGCTAAGGAATTTTAGTGTAAAAATTACTACGGTACTTACTGCCTTCATGCTTTTTTATACTAAAGGCAGCTCAGGGGCAAAAAAAGACAACAATTTAAAAGCCCACTCTAGTGGTGCTCCTGCAAAGAGTACAGTAGAAGTATCCCAAATAGATAGTCACATTTGGCTTGAGAGGTGTCTTGATACTCAATTCTGCTGTGTGTAATGCTTTATTATGAACACTTTATTTCTGGACACTGAGCCAGCTGTGACATATCCATTAACATAGTTTATATATACTTACTTAGGATTCCCAAGTCTTCATATCTCAACCAGCTTGCAAAGCATGTACAAACAGATGGTTATGTTATACACTAGATGCATTGACCATATGTCATGGCCAGGGGTGTGGAGTTGGATAGAAAACGTTCCGACTCTGACTCCAGGCAATTTTAAGTTTGCGACTCCAACTCCTCTCCCCACTCCCTCCCCCACTTCTGCTGTTCTGTGGTAGGCAGATCAAACCCAGCCTCACCACATCACATAACACATCCAGTCACACAGGTCACTCCCCACTGTGCTTAAGAAATAGAAGCACTCCACGGTAGGTTTGGCAAGCCTTCCATCCTGGTGTAGCATTATAAGATGTATTTCCAGTGCAGGATTTAAAAAAATGCTCGCTGGGTTACTGAGAGGGCTGAGTTGTGCTTAACACCGTTTGCTAGGGGCACGAAAGAGTTGCCAATGAGGATATGATGAGAAAAAATCCCACAAGCTACAAAAACAGGCTCTCTGCACACATTCACATGATACTAACTTGTTTTTCAGTTTAATTACATTTTTTTAATTTGAAATTCAATTTTTAAAATTTGAAAGTCAACTTTTTAAATTTGAAAGTCAAGTATTTTAATTTGAAAGTCAACTTTTTTAATTTGAAGGTCATTTTTTAATATGAAAGTCAACTTTTTAATATGAAAGTCAACTTTTTAAATTTGAAGTTCAATTTTTTTAATTTGAAGGTGAAAAGGTGTAGAGTCTAGGATCAAAGATGAGCGCTGGGGGGCATCATAAGCCAATGCAAGATGGCACCACTATAAATACTTGCTTGTGCCACAACAGGCTGGGCCATACCATCAGGCCCCTCCAAGCAAGCCTACTGGTGCCAAAGGCGAAAACGTAATAAAAAAAACACAAAAAAAAAACACACATTACAACCGTAGATTCAGCCTGACCTTTGTTTTGTTTAGAAATTCTAGGACATCCAGATCTCATAAAAGAGAGGTTGTCCTTAAGGACTGACCTGGCAACCCTATGCTCTGCAGGAGCCCAGCACAGATTCAGTGCTGAGATGAGTGTGGAGATGCACACGAGTATGTTACGGCAATCAGACTCACCTGGTACGTACCTGTCACCGGGTACCCCTTCTATGACATTGTCTAGTAATTTCTCATTAATTTACAGATTAACTAGGCGCATAGCACTCGGAGGGTGCACACCTCTGCCAAAGATCATCCTGAAAATTGGTATGGGCATCAGCTATGTTCTTATGCATCATATGGAAGCATTTGTTTCGGAATTTGATGAAATTCTATTTTTTTGGAAACTTTGACCTTGGGCGAACTTTTTGAAGTCAAGGTCAAGGCCATGCAAGGTGCATCATATGGAAGCATTTGTTTCGAAATTTGATGAAATTCTATTTTTTGGGAAACTTAATTGACCTTGGGCAAACTTTTTGTGGTCAAAGGTCAAAATCAAGGCCATGCAAGGTGCATCTCTCCATGAGCTAAAATATGAACCAAGTCTGAAGTCTCTAAGATGAAAAGAACCAAAGTTATGGCCAATCTGATGTTTTGTGCGACCTTGACCTTGACCTTTGTACTTTGACATAAAAAATTTAATGGGTTCTATTCTGGATGGACACGAAGCTTCCCTGAAAAATTAGTTGAGATATCCTCAAAATTACGCACAGGAGATTGTTAACGTTAACGACAAACAAATAAATAAATAAACATACTGACCGTACCGAAAATATAACCTCCTTCCAACTTCGTTGGCGGAGGTAATAAACATACCGACTGGACCGAAAATATAACCTCCTCCAACTTTGTTGGCAGAGGTAATAATCCTCATTTCCACAAAAAAAATCCATATTAAATGAATTTTCTAAACTGTCTTCCTACAAGAGCTCCCACAAAAACTTGCCTCTCCCACAAATTGGTGAAAATTCCTCACATGTGGCAACACTGTTCTAGCAGTGCGACCATGTACTTTATACGAGAATTGATAATATAATATAAAGGAGTCGGAGGCGGTAATATTTTTACCGACTCCTACTCCGGCCAAAAGTAGCTGACTCCCCCGACTCCAACTCTGACTCCGACTCCACACCCTAGCCATTGCAGGAAAATCTTAAGTTCTTCATGTTTATTCACACCCTTATTTGTAATATTTGCCCTCCCCCTCTTACACTTTTCTTTTATATTTATATTAGTCCTTTCAGTCTACGTACCTTGCTGTTGGTCTTCCTGGGACACTGTACCCTCTTATTTGACTCATATATAAAGTCAGCATTCTGCATTCTCATTACATGCTCAGACCACCTCTTGAGTTTTGCTTTACCCATTCATACTCTTCACACTCTACACCAATTACTCACATATCCACTGCACATCTGTACACAACTTCATTACTCAAGTCTTCGCAACGTGTTAATACACAGAGTTTACTGAAGTACATAACTCATTCTCCATTCTCATAACTTTTTTAAACCATTTTAGTCAGATTTTCTTAATATAAATCATTCCACTTCTGCACACCATTCACTGCTTGCTCTTACATCCATACTGCATTTGTATTAGTCCTTTGTCATGCTATCCCATCCTTGTAAACCATATGTTCTCTTTAAGTAATTACTTTCTTCTGCACATATCCTTGCCTGTTGAAACACATTCCATGTCAAGATGTAATACTACACGTCTACACCTGTCCCCCCATATACGCTGGTTCACTATTCGCATAATCGCACATTTGCGGATTTCCCCCAAAATTCACAGAGGCAGTCCCAAAGGAATTTTCACACCACCACTTCAGGCATTCATGGTCCGTCCGCAGATGATCCGACCATTCCTAAGGAAAGGATGCTGTATATACGCACAAAGCATCATAAAATATCATAAGTAGCATCATTACTCATCTGCTATGCATAATGTAAACTACTGTAATTTATGTAAACTTCTTGCAAATACATAGTCATTGAAATGATGAAATCTCACTAAACTGTTGGGTCCTCACCACAAAGTCTCTGCCATTTTCTCCTTCAACTTCAGGTGGCTAAGTACATATATCCTTCCATGCAAATATTTTATTAATGAATACTTTATAAAATTCAGGTAATAAAAATGTGAAATGGGTTTACACACTGAATCATAACTGCAAGCAACTGTTCAGTTGATACACAGGAGCAAATAGGCAGGATAAACTGGAAGACTCCTTGCAGCTGCCACTTTTGAGCAAAGGCAGACTTGGTAAGACCAGTAAAGGGGAGGTGGGGGCTGAGTTGTTAGCGTGCGGGTGTGGTGAGCCCGTGTACCTAAGTTCGAGTCCCACCAAAACACGATTTTTCAAGTCATCGCTGAGTGGCGGAAGATTGCCTACATGCTGCCCGTATATTTAATCAATCCTAACTTCAGCGACTTTGTTCAAGAGGAGCACCAGGGGGCAGCATGGGCCAAGCAAAAGTCATATATCACGACAGCCACTATAAAGAAAATTCACCTGGCCATTAATAGGTTGAGGCTATCCAAGAGGGCCTATCGGCACTACAGACAACACCTGAAAAAAAAAAAGGGCGAGGCAATTGAAATGGTGTCAGGAGACTAAGTGGGAGTGACGTGTGAGAAGTCAGCAGTTTTGGATGAACTGGGCACAGTAGCATGGCCGCCGCACTAGGCAGCTGACATCATTCAGCACAGTACAGTGGGACAGGGGATGCACACTCAAGTATATAACTCTGTGATGTAACCATATCAATGTATTTGTTACTCAATCAATTACTGCATGTGTGGTATGCAATGGAGAATATATATAGTTAGATTAATGTGTGGAATGCTTTAATTATCAAGTTTTCCATGTGCAGAAGTTTGCCATTGCTGCCAGCATGGGTGGGGGTATTCCCTACAATGGATGGAGTTTGGGTAGATTACTGTAGGCAACTGATTTTAGAATTGTGGGAAAGTATATATGATCAAGTATCGATTAGTGAGCTTTGCTTGAATAAATGTTCTTATAGTTTGTGAAACACATGTGTTACTGTAAGGATTGGCTTACAATCATAATAGAAGCACAGCAGTCTTTCCATGAACTACAGGAACATTTGGTTAAACAGAGTTGGCTGGTTCATGTTTGATCAGATATGCTATCTTATATTTTAAAAATGTATGTAATTTCAAAGTAAAAAAGTAAAACACAGGATTGATCCATAATATATGTGAAAGGGAAGATGAAGATGTGCTCTGCTGGGCCACTTGGAAATGCCAACAGTTTTACCTTCCGACATTGCCCCCCCCTCTTACACACACACACACACACACACACACACACACACCATGCAAGGTGCCTCTTTGTGTTTACAGTACTAAAAAACTTCTACAGTACTAAAAATTACACAAAGATGGTCAGCATCAGATGTGACCAATTTATAATACAGCCGTTGGGGTGTGTTATGGTGTGCTAGGTGTGCTAAGCTGATCGGTCAGATGGTTGTAGGTAGTATATGTGAGTCACAGCAATCGGATATCAAAGAATGGGTAGAAAAATAGATTGATTGTGTACATGAAATATCATAAATCAATATATTAGATACTGAGGGAAACCTGTATACTACCACGCAAACTTAAACAAGACCAACCATGAACCAACACCAAGACTAACACCAGAACAGTAACAAAATAGAAGCTGACAAATATACTACCACACACTATTACTGCCCCTTCACACTGTGCTGACTGGCCACGACAATCCAGCGACTTTTAGATTTGACAAGTCGGCTCCTTAAAGAGGGGGGGGGAGTATTTTTTTTGTCTTGGTGTTGGCTAGTACGAATGCCAATGGTGGTTGCCTGTCTAGGACATTTGCCCAACTTTTTTTTATTTTATTTTTACAACAAAGGAGACAGCTCAAGGGCACAAAAAAAAAGGAAACAATAATAAAAAAAAGCCCGTTACTCGCTGCTCCCCAAAAAAAGAATCAAAAGAGGTGGCCGTAAGAAAGGTCAGTTTCGGTAGGAGAGGTGTCTGTCCTGATACCCTCCTCTTGAAAGAGTTCAAGTTGTAGGCAGGAGGAAATACAGATGAAGGAAGATTGTTCCAGAGTTTACCAGCGCGAGGGATGAAAGAGTGAAGATGCTGGTTAACTCTTGCATAAGGAGTTTGGACAGTATAGGGATGAGCATGAGTAGAAAGTCGTGTGCAGCGGGGCCGCGGGAGGGGGGGAGGCATGCAGTTAGCAAGTTCAGAAGAGCAGTCAGCGTGGAAATATCGATAGAAGATAGAATGAGAGGCAACATGCTGGGAGTTAGTCTCAAGACGAGTCTCATTTTTTTTTTAAATGGTGCCATGTCTGCGACAACCACAACTCTTGACCGATTGGCTGAGAGTCGCAGATGGTCTTTATGACAGTCTTGCAGAGAGTCGCCGACTCTTGACAAGACTGTCTGTAAACTGGTTGACTGACCAGTTGGCCAACAGTTGTCAAGGAGTTGGCCAACAGCCTTCCCTAAAGTCTTCCCGACTATCTTGGCGGCAGCCTTGCCAACTGTCGGCGAATTCTACCCAGAATTTTAAAAAGATATTTTCGCCGTAGACATCTGCCCAGCACTCCTTTTCATGGGCCCTGGGGTATATATAATTGGCCATAACTTTCTGTTGTTTCATTCATCCCCAGAATAAGGCAGCAGAAGTGCATGTGTACTGTTATGGCCCCCAACTTTGTCCCAGTGAAACGTAGCCATGCCCAGTTGTTGTGCTTGCGCATGCAAAATGAAAATGTGAAGCTACTGATGGACGTGGTGAAGGTAGCCGAGGCCCATAGGAGAATGAGCAAGAAGAAGAAAAGGCT
Organism: Eriocheir sinensis; assembly: GCF_024679095.1. Classification (NCBI taxonomy): domain Eukaryota; kingdom Metazoa; phylum Arthropoda; class Malacostraca; order Decapoda; family Varunidae; genus Eriocheir; species Eriocheir sinensis. Next base: position 8,631,875 of record NC_066540.1, on the reverse strand, counting down.
GCAGCGACATATGTGGGCTGCTCCGCAAGATACAGTATGCATATTTGATAAATTAATGGCTGAAATGGAGCAAGAGGAATCCACATCTAGCAAGAAAAATTAGTTGGCCGACACTCTGCCAAGTGGTTGGTAAACGGTAGCTGTCTAGAAATATTCAATCTTGGGACATGTTACAAACTAGTCAGCAGTCAGTATCCCATCAACATCCTGACAACATGTTAGCCAATATTTCTGAGCCGATAGTTGTCACGAACGTCCTTCATTAGATGAAGACTGTTGTCACAACAGTCCATCATTATTCTTAAGTAGTAGGCACTGATGACTGTGCCGACAGGAAACATTCCCCCTTGCGACCCCACACTCCCCTCCTGACGTCTGCTCAGCATCTAACGATTGTTTCTAGACCTCTTTCAGGTCATGCACGACCATTTAACATCAACACCCAAAACCTCATGTATCCTAGAGTTGTGGGTTGTTGTGGCCCTGAGAATAGATTTTGGGATTGGGAAATTGCTACTGTTCTGGGAAATGGTCCATTCCCAGACATTTAGAATACTCAGTTCAGCAATCTCCGATATACAGTACTACAGTATCACACTTTGTCCATCACATTTAAACAGCATATTGAAGAGACTAACTAAAACACAAGTTATTTAAGGGCATGCATTACGTGTCAAATGTAATGCATCATTGGCGGCAGTCATAGAGCTCAGCAGAGAATTGTAAACAGACAAGAATGTATGTCACAAGAAGCTTACTGAACCTGTTGTGGATATTTAGTTGAAGACACAAGACAAACTTAAAGAGAGGGTCAGATACAATGCACAAATAAAATAGCAAGTAAAATTATAGGAATTCAACAACTCTGAACAAGAAAATATAGCTTAGTGCATTAATGAACATGTTGTGGATGCGACATGACAACAACAGCACCACCACCATCATCATCACCTTCAGTTAAAAGTAGAGGAAGGGAAAGATAAATAGGATAATGCAGTTGAAAAGCAAAATGTGAATAGGCAGAAGAGATGATCAAGAGGAGAAGGACCTGCAAAGTGATGCAAGCGATATAGGTTAAAAGAAGACCATGTTGGCCGCGGCGTACGTAACTGTGTTCTCCACTTTCTTCATCATATCTCCAATTGGAGGGAGGAATCTCTTGTATGGCCAGACTTCTGTTCTATACCTGGACTTGGCTAGGCATATGTCTGGCAACTGCTGACCTTAGCTAAACCACAGATGTTTTACCTGGATTCAGTTTTGATTCCCGGACTTGACTGGTCATAGTTTCAACAATTGCTGGACCATGGATTTTGCCCGGGAAATCTGATATCCGGGAAATCAAGGGTCAAGTGTACTAAACAACCGACTCTTCCAGTAACAACCACTTCTTGATTAACTTCACACTCTCTGTGGTTCTATGGCCAGCTAACCTCCTGCCATTGCTGGGCAGTGTCTCCTATCATTGCTGTCTACCATTACCTTGTCATCCAATTCACGGTGGCCCATGAAATATTATACATTTTCTTTGAAGTATTCTTTTAATGATGGCAAAAGCTGCCATTGGTACGTGAAGAGGTTAAGTTCTTTGTGTCAGGATCTAGGCTTAAAATCAATGTATCTTGTCAGTCCTAACTTATGGTTCATAAACTTATCACCTTGATGTGAATACAATAACCCACACTGGCAGATGAAGATGTATTTTACCAAACAGTTTCAGTGATCATTGCCACCGTCTTCCTTCATACCAGGGTTGGATCAAATACTGATTTTTTATGTCAAATACAAATACTTTTGTTCGGGATTCCAAAACTACAAATACAAATACAAATACTTTTATTCCTGAATCTAAAAATACAAATATACAAATACAAATACTTCTTTTCCTGAATCTAAAAATACAAATACAAATACAAATAATCCTATTCCAGATTTCAAAGATACAAATAAAAATACTCCTGAAATTATACAAAAAATATAAAGATGCTTTTTTCACAAGTTTACACTTCACATCATAATTGCATTTTATCATCATTAATGCCCGGAAGGTTTCCGGGCCGAGTTTTGCTCGCTTAGGAGTGTAAAAATTGCCGGCCTTACTAAACACCCTCTCAGATGGTGCCGGTAACTAACAGGTTCTTGCCCACCACAAGCTCAAAGGGTCAACGGTGCGGAGATGAGTACCTACCGCAGCCACACACAGCTATTTTTTTTTTTACAGCAAAGGAGACAGCATAAGGGCACACAAAAAGGAAACAACAATATAAAAGCCCGCTACTCGCTTCTCCTGTAAAGAATCCGAAGAGGTGGCCGAAAGAGCAGTCAACTACGTGAGAAGATAGCGTAAGAAGAATAGTGTATGCACCCGCCTTTAACTTTACCTTCAGTTTTCTTCCTATGGTGTCATGGCTAAGTGCAATGGTTAACACATATACTCTCTCTCTCTCTCTCTCTCTCCGCCAAGGTCTGGCAGCGGTTGGAGACCCGAGTAAAGTTATCACTGAAACTTGTCTTTTTTTTTTTTTTTTTTTTTTTTCTTTTTTTTTTCAACGTCTTCTGCGTAGTCATCGAAATGGCCGCCTCTGTGTTAAAGGCTGAACTTGACTGAAAAAAAAGGTTCAGCTTTTTTTCAAGGACACACACACACACACACACACACACACACACACACTCACTTAATCAGGACTGAAACGCGTATTCCCACTCTTTCCTCACCCTTGCTATTCTCTCTCTCTCTCTCTCTCTCTCTCTCTCTCTCTCTGTAAAGTACGTAACAATAGAGAGCGGAGAATGAGTTTTAAACGCTCGACGAAGTTTAAGAAATGTGCCGTAAGGTTGTGACGGAAACTGAAGTGCTAAAGGGTGCCGCCTCGCTAGCTACTGCGTACTACTTGCTGCTATACTGTTATCATCACTATTGAGCACCGTGAATGGGGTATACCCGGAAGAGTACAAATATCAGTAGTTATACAAAGTCTCTTACTCTGCCACATTCAAGACACAGATACTCAAAAGGATAAAGTTGGGGAGCAGCGACGTAGCGATTTTTTTTTTCTGTATCATCTTATTTTGGCCCTTGAGCTTTCTGTCTTCTGTGTTGAGAGAAAAAAAAAAGAGAAAAGAAAACTGCCAAGTCTTTATCTCATCGATTTCCATTTTTTTTTTTTTAGCAAACTCTTTATCATTGTTACTACCATTAATTATTATTATTTTTTTTTTACTTGACGCTTTTCTTCGTTTTATTTTTTGGCTGCAGAGGGGGAGGGGTGGGAACCATTATAATCCAAATTCTTCCTATTACTCTGTCCCCTCCCCCCTCCCTCCTCTTCTTGCTCTCCTGCCCCCGTCCTTCCCTTCCAGCTCAAGGTCGGACCGGAACTAAGGACTACACAATGAAAAAAAAAATTGTGGCAGGAAAACGTGTAGGTAGAACTGACCATGACTGATGACGGACTAGATAAGTAAACAAATAAATAAGATGAACAAATAAGATAAACAAATAAACAAATAACAGATATAGAGATATAACTTATTTTTATTTATGCGGATTTTTTTATTTATTTATCTACTTTTGCCCGTGAGCTGCTTCCTTAACTGAAAAAAAAAGAAAAAAAAAGATGGATAGATAAACATATTGATAGATAGCCATGCAGATAAATAGATAAAGAGTCAGACAAATACATGTTCGATCGTTAGATGATTTGATAGTTAGTTAATAGGTAGTCCAATAGTACCCTTGTATAGTACCCTTAGTTAGATAGGTAGTTAGATAGGTAGTTTAATAGTTAGACAGTTTGAATTAGTTAGTTAGTTCGTTAATTTTACTGTATTCTGTATTTGTTTATTTATTTTATTTATTTGGATTATTTTTTTGTTTTTGTTTTATTTTATTTTGGTGTTTTTCTTTTTCTTTTTGTTTCTTTTTCCTTTTCTTTATCTTTTTCTTTGTTTTCTTGCTGTTGTTTTTCTTTTTTGATGTTCTTTTATTTCATATCATCCTCTTGTTGATGTTCATTGGTCTGGGTGAGCCGCTTTCCTCCCAGAAGAGACCCACCCATAATTTTGGTGATGTTAGTTAGGGGCCGAAAGGTGGATGATGTTTCTTATATTTTTCTTCTCGATGTGTTTTTCTTCTTGTTTTTCTTTTCCGATGTTTTTTTTCTGTTCTTTTTCTTCTTATTTCTTTTCTTAGTGTTTTTAATGTTCTTTTATTTCATATCATCCTCTTGTTGATGTTCTTCGTTGGTCTGGGTGAGCCGCTTTCCTCCCAGAAGAGACCCACCCATAATTTTGGTGATGTTAGTTTGGGGCCGAATGGTGGATGATGTTTCTTTGTATGTTACTTTTCTTGATGTTGTTCTGTTATTGCTGTTACTTTTCTTTTGCGATGTTTTTTTGCTCTTTTTTTCCCCTATTTTTTGATGTTCTTTTCTATATCATCCCTCTTTGATGTTCTTTGGTCTGGGTGAGCCTTTTTCTCCCCAGAAAAGACCCACCCATAATTTTGGTGATGTTAATTTGGGGCCGAATGGTGGATGATGTTTCTTTGTATGTTACTTTTCTTGACGTTGTTCAGTTATTGTTGTTACTTTTCTTTTGCGATGTTTTTTTCTCTTTTTACCATTTTTTGGTGTTCCTTTCTATATCATCCCTTTTTGATGTTCTCTGGTCTGGATGAGCCTCTTTCTCCCCAGAAAAGACTCAGCCATAATTTTGGTGATGTTAGGGCCTAAAGGTGGATGATCTGTGTTTTTTCTTTTCTTGATGTTTTGTTACCATATTTTCCTTTTTCTGGTGTTCCTTTTTATTTTCCTTTTCTTTGGTGTTCCCATCACGTGGATTGTCTACGACATCAAACGAGCACCACAAGTCCCGGTTTATTGTTCGGAGTTTGCTCTCCTAGGCAGACTGCCTACCACGGCTGACGAGCTCCACCTGCCCGGGTTTATTGTTCGGAGTTTGCTCTCCTAGGCAGACTGCCTACCACGGCTGACGAGCTCCACCTGCCCGGGTTTATTGTTCGGAGTTTGCTCTCCTAGGCAGAGTGCCTACCACGGCTGACGAGCTCCACCTGCCCGGGTTTATTGTTCGGAGTTTGCTCTCCTAGGTGTATTACCTATGACGGCTCACGAGCCCAACCTGCCCGGGTTTATTGTTCGGAGTTTGCTCTCCTAGGTGTATTACCTATGACGGCTCACGAGCCCAACCTGCCCGGGTTTATTGTTCGGAGTTCGCTCTCCTAGGTGTATTACCTATGACGGCTCACGAGCCCAACCTGCCCGGGTTTTATGATCGGAGTTTGCTCTCCTAGGTGTATTACCTATGACGGCTCACGAGCCCAACCTGCCCGGGTTTTATGATCGGAGTTTGCTCTCCTAGGTGTATTACCTATGACGGCTCACGAGCCCAACCTGCCCGGGTTTATTGTTCGGAGTTTGCTCTCCTAGGTGAATTGCCTACCACGGCTAACGAACCTCACCTGCCCGGTTTTGTAATCGGAGTTTGCTCTCCTAGGTGAACTGCTTTCGCTAACGACCTCCACCTGCCCGGGTTTGTAATCGGAGTTTGCTCTCCTAGATGAATTGCTTTCGCTAACGACCTCCACCTGCCCGGTTTTGTAATCGGAGTTTGCTCTCCTAGGTGAACTGCTCACGCTAACGACCTCCATCTGCCCGGTTTTGTAATCAGAGTTTGCTCTCCTAGATGAACTGCTTTCGCTAACGACCTCCACCTGCCCGGGTTTATTGTTCGGAGTTTGCTCTCCTAGGTGTATTACCTATGACGGCTCACGAGCCCAACCTGCCCGGGTTTATTGTTCGGAGTTTGCTCTCCTAGGTGAATTGCCTACCACGGCTAACGAACCTCACCTGCCCGGGTTTGTTGTTCGGAGTTTGCTCTCCTAGGCAGATTGCCTACCACGGCTAACGAGCCCCACCTGCCCGGCGTTGTAGCCGAAAGATCTCCGGCACCTCCGTCGGGGTCCCGATGGACGCCGAGGCGCCCTGCCGGGAGCCCTCCAGTCCTGCCATGCTCGCCTGCGAGACCTTGGGCTCGCTGGCGCTCCACCGCCCCGCCGATTCGAATAGGGCGGATGCAAGAACTCGCTTCTTAAAACTACCAGACTGGATTATAAAATTAATCATAAATGCCGTGAAGGCGCCGGTCACCGCGTTTATCGGTTCTTGGATGAAGGACCGATGGGCCTCGGGGACGCGCACAAGCATCATAAGGAATCCTCGCCGCGGCTTCCGGCGCAGCATCCTTTTCCCTTTTCTTTCTTACTTCCAATTTTTCTTTTTAATTATATTTTCTTTCTCTGATTGACTGATTGATTGATTTTACATAGTAAGAATTGGTTCACCAATTAACGTCTTTCAGGTACATTGCATTCACACACCTGCTGAGGGAGAACACCAGTGAGCGTGTTGACTCACGAGGACGGCCCACTAAAGTTTCCTAACATTTGTATTGGGCTGCCACTTCTCTTTAGTCGTCTGTTCCTCTATTTTTCTCTTCTTTATTTCATTCTATTTCTCCCTTTCTTTCATCCTTGCTCTCTATACATATATTTCTTTCATACTTCTTCATCAGCCCCCTTTCCTTTCCATTCTCCCTCCCCTTCATCTCCCCCCATCCCTTTCATCCCCCTCGCCTCCCGCCCTTTGCTCTTTTTCTGTTATCATCACGACAGCTGTTTAATTTCTCTGCGGGGACTTTTTTTTATGTTCGTGGATGTGACATGCTTCCCGGGGCGTCCATGTTGTTGCACAGCACCCTAGAATATTCTTGGCAAAGTGCTTCAGATTTTTTAAGCTTTTTGCATCACGCCAGTACCTCAGTGGATTGACATCAAAAGGCAAAACACCTTCTTCTAGGTACGTTTCAAGTTCTGCCTTCACCACTGTAGTGTCATTTGTTGATGCACTTGCCATCATTTGCCCAGCTGGAGGCATGTAGGCAAAAAGTCGAGGTCGTGTTGCACTCATGCCAGCCGAAAAGACGAAAGGCTCACTCTCCTGAAATGTTTTCTTCTTCAAGGTCGACTGAGTTGACTCGGAAGTAATTAGGTCCACGATCTTGGAAACCTTTTCCTTTTGCATTTTCTTACATGGCATCCATGCCAGCTTAAACCTGGGGCCCATGACAGCTGCGGCAATGACATCAGCCCTCTCAAGAAATGGATGCAACCTCTTTTTGATAGGTGACTGTAGTGCATATGCCAAGTTAAAGCAGTAGATCGGTTTATTGTCTCTCTCGTCGTCTTCACTCACATCTCATCCCCTATGCCTCCCATTTCCGTGACGTCACTCCTACTCCTCCTCCATGTGACCTGAGGTTAATTTCCTCCTTACTCCCTACCCTTAATTTTTTTTCCTCCTCCGCCTTCAACCTTAATGTTCTCCTTACTCCGCTTTCCCCGTGATCTGACGTTAATCCTTTTCTCCTTCGCCATCTGTTTCCTCCTCCGCCTTAACGCGGCCTAACATTATTTCTTTTTCTATTTCCTTAACAATATTTATCCTTCTCAAATGGTTTTTACTCGAAATATAAATACAAATACAAAATACTTTTTTATTCTGGGTGCCAAAATACAAATACAAATACAAAATACTTTTTTTCTGGGTGCCAAAATACAAATACAAATACAAAATACTTTTTTCCTGGGTGCCAAAATACAAATACAAGTACAAAATACTTTTTTCTCTGGATGTCAAAATACAAATACAAATACAAATACATTAAAATTGTATTTAGATACAATTCAAATACAAATAGAATTGTATTTGATCCACCCCTGCTTCATACCACTGAAGATGGTGGCAGTTACCACTGAAACTGTTTGGTAAAATACATCTTTATCTGCCAGTTTATTTTTTTATTTTTTTATTCACATCGAGAAGATCACGTTAGTGTGATTATCCAGTCCAACTTATCACCTTGCAAAAGATTTAGAGCAAGGGCAGGTAAACTCTGGCCTGTGGAGGCCTAGCATCCAGCCTGCCACCCTGTTCAGCAGTAACATTGCAATCCGGCCCATGAAGCCCCTCTGCCATTGAAAGTATATTGGACGTGAATGTTTTTAATAAGATTCTTGTAATATATAGTCACTTTCAGGTTTTTGTTTGTCACTCTGTCCTACAGTCTATCCTGAGAGTCTAATCTGGCTCATGTCTGATAAGTTTGCCCCTCCCTTGATTTATAGAGAAATTTCAGAAACTAACAAAAAGGTATGGAGAGAAAAATTCTGGGTTTAATATGGAGAGATGTCATGGATTTGGGAACAGGCAAAAGTTGAAATTACTTTAATGTCAATTAAGAATATGTAATGGACTTGGGCAGGTTATATCTTGTGTAGAACAGATAACAGAGTGGCAATCCAGATTTTGTGTAAAAAATTAGGGCAAACAGAGGATTAGGTGGGTAGATGAAATTAGAGTGTTTGCCAGAACAGGATGAAGTATACTAATATCAGACAGAAGTGGAGAACATTGGGAAAGGCCATTTCCCTGGTGACGATGGTGTTTACTTCGGCAATTTTATCATCGATCTCGAGAATTTTGCCATCGGCGGCACCGGCAAGTCCAAAACACGGTTTGTGTTCTCGATATGGAGGAAGACGAACATGCGCGTCTTGTATTCTTGGTACTGAGAACGCTTCACCTTTTCCTCCACCCCCTCTTTTCCTTCTAATCCCCCTAATCCTTTTCCTATTCCACCTCCTTCTCCTTCTTCTTCTTCTCCTTCCGCTTCTTCTTCTTCTTCTTCTTCTTCTTCTTCTTCTTCTTCTTCTTCTTCTTCTTCTTCTTCTTCTTCTTCTTCTTCTCTCTCTCTCTCTCTCTCTCTCTCTCTCTCTCTCTCTCTCTCTCTCTCTCTCTCTCTCTCTCTCTCTCTCTCTCTCTCTCTCTCTCTCTCTCTCTCTCTCTCTCTCTCTCTCTCTCTCTCTCTCTCTCTCTCTCTCTCTCTCTCTCTCTCTCTCCAAATAAAGCGAACAGAATGTTGAGCTTCATTAAAAGAAACTTTTTATTTAAGAATAAAGATGTACGGTAATACTCCCGCTCTACAACAGTTTAGTCAGACCCCACTTGGAATATGCGGTACAGTTTTGGTCTCCCCACCATGCAAAGGATATTGCTAAATTAGAAGGTGTTCAGCGTCGGGCAACGAAAATTATCCCTTCCTTGCGCAACAAATCCTACGAAGAAAGGCTTTCTACCCTTAACATGTTCTCTTGAGAAACGTCGCCTCCGAGGAAAATTGATCGAATGTTTTAAAATACTTAATGGTTTCACGAATGTAGACAGATCAACATTGTTTATGATCGATGACACTTTGCGCACGAGGAACAATGGCGTAAAACTCAGATGCAGACAAGTAAATTCAGACTGCACCAAATTTTTCTTCACCAACGTTGTAGTGCGAGAATGGAATAAGCTCCCACCATCAGTGGTCCAGTGTAACACGATTGACTCCTTCAAAAATAAGCTCGACCGTCACTTCCTTCAACTTAATATCAACTAGAGTAGAAGTGCAACGTTTTGGAGTCTTCTGATTAATGTAAAATCACTTAGGTTTAAGGACAGACCACCAAGTCTGGACCATGGGGTCTGTGTGGTCTGATTTTCTATGTAAATCTATGTAAATCTCTCTCTCTCTCTCTCTCTCTCCTTTTCAATGGACTTTATATACCTTTACGTTGTTACTTTTTTGTGTGTGAGAGAGTAATACACCCCCTCCCCACACACATATATGTACACACAGACAACCCATTCAAAGAATCCCAGATCACCAAAAGTGCAGCTGGCGGCAAGACATCAAAGAAGATTAAACTGCCTTGCTAATCTCTTAATTGCCTTTACCTGCTGCCGCTCTACATATATATGCCTAAACGCACCCTCTGTTTCGGCTAGCATCGTGTGACCACACCGGAGGCAAAATCAACGGCGTTAAAAAGTACCGGCGTCAAAAATTGCCGACGTAAATACTCGTGTGACCCGGCCCCCTGTTGTTAAGAACTATTATACTTTTCAGAATTGAGTCATGAAAGAACATTCAACCAGCTTAATGAGCATGACAGTAATTAAGATTTAGAATAATAAAACAATGTGACAAACAAAATCCAAGCCACCCAACTTTATAATTAGCGAGGCTTGCCCCCCTGGCCCCTCCCCAAGGCAAAACGTATACGAAAATGCATTATAATAATAATAATTCTTTCACGTGCTAAATTACTACAAGTTGAATTCTCAATCAATCATTCTCTGAAAACTGAACTCAGATGACACAAGGCATAATTTTTCCACTCAGCCTCCCGCCTACCTATGACTAATATATATAAAAATTCATAACAATGATGTTTTCTATGCGCTCTCTGGCCTAAATTTATTATCAAAAGGCGCCCCCCCACACACACACACACACACACACACACACACACACACACACACACACACACACACACACACACACACACACACACACACACACACACACACACACACACACACACACACACACACACACACACACACACACACACACACACACACTATCCATTGAAGGTCGTGTGTGTAAGTTTGGTCGTATACACACACACAGATCGACAATAAAGAGCACTTCCTCATGGGAGGGAACCTGCTTGCGATTACGAGTCCAACACGTGATCAGGCCGTGGTAGTGGTGGTGAATTACACACACACACACACACACACACACACACACACAATGGCGGCTGCAGGAGCTCTGTGATTGGCGTGATTCATTACGTCACGCGTGGGGAAGGAGCCTGGGGCCATTATCTCTACATACTTTTCCGAAAAATCTCCGCTATCCCCCTATCCACCAGTCCCATTACCAATCCTTCCCCTCTCCATCAGTCCCATTACCAACCATTCCCCTATCCACCAGTCCCATTACCAACCCTTCCCCTCTCCACCAGTCCCATTACCAACCCTTCCCCTATCCACCAGTCCCATTACCAATCCTTCCCCTCTCCATCAGTCCCATTACCAACCATTCCCCTATCCACCAGTCCCATTACCAATCCTTCCCCTCTCCACCAGTCCCATTACCAATCCTTCCCCTCTCCATCAGTCCCATTACCAATCCTTCCCCTCTCCATCAGTCCCATTACCAATCCTTCCCCTCTCCAACAGTCCCATTACCAACCCTTCCCCTCTCCACCAGTCCCATTACCAATCCTTCCCCTCTCCATCAGTCCCATTACCAATCCTTCCCCTCTCCATCAGTCCCATTACCAACCATTCCCCTATCCACCAGTCCCATTACCAATCCTTCCCCTCTCCACCAGTCCCATTACCAACCATTCCCCTACCCACCAGTCCCATTACCAACCCTTCCCCTCTCCACCAGTCCCATTACCAACCATTCCCCTACCCACCAGTCCCATTACCAATCCTTCCCCTCTCCATCAGTCCCATTACCAACCATTCCCCTACCCACCAGTCCCATTACCAATCCTTCCCCTCTCCACCAGTCCCATTACCATTCCTTCCCTTCTCCACCAGTCCCATTACCAACCCTTCCCCTATCCACCAGTCTCATTACCAATCCTTCCCCTCTCCACCTGTCCCATTACCAACACTTCCCGTATCCACCAGTCCCATTACCAATCCTTCCCCTCTCCACCAGTCCCATTACCAACCCTTCCCCTCTCCACCAGTCCCATTACCAATCCTTACCCTATCAACCAGTCCCATTACCAACCCTTCCACTTTCCACCAGTCCCATTACCAATCCTTCCCCTATCCACCAGTCCCATTACCAACCCTTCCCCTCTCCACCAGTCCCATTACCAATTCTTCCCCTATCCACCAGTCCCATTACCAATCCTTCTCCTATCCACCAGTCCCATTACGAACCCTTCCCCTCTCAACCAGTCCCATCACCAATCTTTCCCCTATCCACCAGTCCCATTACCAACCCTTCCTCTCTCCACCAGTCCCATTACCAATCCTTCCCCTATCCACTAGTCCCATTACCAACCCTTCCCCTTTCCACCAGTCCCATTACCAACCCTTCCCCTATCCACCAGTCCCAATACCAATCCTTCCCCTATCCACCAGTCCCAATACCAATCCTTCCCCTATCCACCAGTCCCATTACCAACCCTTCCCCTCTCCACCAGTCCCATTGCCAACCCTTCCCCTATCCACCAGTCCCATTACCAACACTTCCCCTCTCTACCAGTCCCATTACCAATAATTCCCCTATCCACCAGTCCCATCACCAATCCTTCCCCTATCCACTAGTCCCATTACCAACCCTCCCCCTCTCCACCAGTCCCATTACCAACTTTTCCCTCTCCACCAGTCCCATTACCAATCCTTCCCCTATCCACCAGTTCCATTACTATCCCTTCCCCTCTCCACCAGTCCCATTACCAACCCGTCCCCTATCCACCAGTCCCATTACCAACCCTTCCCCTCTCCACCAGCCCCATAACCAACCCGTCCCCTATCCACCAGTCTCATTACCAATCCTTCCCCTATCCACCAGTCCCATTACCAACCCTTCCGCTATCCACCAGTCCCATTACCAATCCTTCCCCTCTCCACCAGTCCCATTACCAACCCTTCCCCTCTCCACCAGTCCCATTACCAACCCTTCCCCTCTCCACCAGTCCCATTACCAACCCTTCCCCTCTCCACCAGTCCCATTACCAACCCTTCCCCTCTCCACCAGTCCCATTACCAACCCTTCCCCTCTCCACCAGTCCCATTACCAAACCTTTCCCTCTCTACCAGTCCCTTTACCAAACCTTCCCCTCTCCACCAGTCCCATTACCAATTCTTCCCCTATCCACCAGTCCCATTACCAACCCTTCCCTTATCCACCAGTCCCATTACCAACGCTTCCCCTATCCACCAGTCCCATTACCAACCCTTCCCCTCTCCACCTGTCCCATTACCAACCCTTCCCCTCTCCACCAGTCCCATTACCAACCCTTCCCCTCACCACCAGTCCCATTACCAATCTTTCCCCTATCCACCAATCTCATTACCAACCCTTCCCCTATCCACCAGTCCCATTACCAACCCTTCCCCTCTCCACCAGTCCCATTACCAATCCTTCCCCTATCCACCAGTCCCATTACCAATCCTTCCCCTATCCACCAGTCTCATTACCAACCCTTCCCCTCTCCACCACTCGCATTACCAATCCTTCCCCTATCCACCAGTCCCATTACTAACCCTTCCCCTCTCCTTCAGTCCCATTACCAACCCTTTCCCTCTCCACCAGTTCCATTACCAATCCTTCCCCTATCCATCAGTCCCATTACCAACTCTTTCCCTATCCACCAGTCCCATTACCAATCCTTCTATCCACCAGTCCCATTACCAACCCTTCTCCTATCCACCAGTCCCATTACCAATCCTTCCCCTATCCACCAGTCCCATTACCAACCATTCCCCTACCCACCAGTCCCATTACCAATCCTTCCCCTCTCCACCAGTCCCATTACCAACCATTCCCCTACCCACCAGTCCCATTACCAATCCTTCCCCTCTCCACCAGTCCCATTACCAACCATTCCCCTCTCCACCAGTCCCATTACCAATCCTTCCCCTCTCCATCAGTCCCATTACCAACCATTCCCCTACCCACCAGTCCCATTACCAATCCTTCCCCTCTCCACCAGTCCCATTACCATTCCTTCCCCTCTCCACCAGTCCCATTACCAACCCTTCCCCTATCCACCAGTCCCATTACCAATCCTTCCCCTCTCCACCTGTCCCATTACCAACACTTCCCGTATCCACCAGTCCCATTACCAATCCTTCCCCTCTCCACCAGTCCCATTACCAACCCTTCCCCTCTCCACCAGTCCCATTACCAATCCTTACCCTATCAACCAGTCCCATTACCAACCCTTCCACTTTCCACCAGTCCCATTACCAATCCTTCCCGTATCCACCAGTCCCATTACCAACCCTTCCCCTCTCCACCAGTCCCATTACCAATTCTTCCCCTATCCACCAGTCCCATTACCAATCCTTCTCCTATCCACCAGTCCCATTACGAACCCTTCCCCTCTCAACCAGTCCCATCACCAATCTTTCCCCTATCCACCAGTCCCATTACCAACCCTTCCTCTCTCCACCAGTCCCATTACCAATCCTTCCCCTATCCACCAGTCCCATTACCAACCCTTCCCCTTTCCACCAGTCCCATTACCAACCCTTCCCCTATCCACCAGTCCCAATACCAATCCTTCCCCTATCCACCAGTCCCAATACCAATCCTTCCCCTATCCACCAGTCCCATTACCAACCCTTCCCCTCTCCACCAGTCCCATTGCCAACCCTTCCCCTATCCACCAGTCCCATTACCAACACTTCCCCTCTCTACCAGTCCCATTACCAATAATTCCCCTATCCGCCAGTCCCATCACCAATCCTTCCCCTATCCACTAGTCCCATTACCAACCCTCCCCCTCTCCACCAGTCCCATTACCAACTTTTCCCTCTCCACCAGTCCCATTACCAATCCTTCCCCTATCCACCAGTCCCATTACTATCCCTTCCCCTCTCCACCAGTCCCATTACCAACCCGTCCCCTATCCACCAGTCCCATTACCAACCCTTCCCCTCTCCACCAGTCCCATAACCAACCCGTCCCCTATCCACCAGTCTCATTACCAATCCTTCCCCTATCCACCAGTCCCATTACCAACCCTTCCGCTATCCACCAGTCCCATTACCAACCCTTCCCCTCTCCACCAGTCCCATTACCAACCCTTCCCCTCTCCACCAGTCCCATTACCAACCCTTCCCCTCTCCACCAGTCCCATTACCAACCCTTCCCCTCTCCACCAGTCCCATTACCAAACCTTTCCCTCTCTACCAGTCCCATTACCAACACTTCCCGTATCCACCAGTCCCATTACCAACCCTTCCCCTCTCCACCAGTCCCATTACCAACCCTTCCCCTCTCCATCAGTTCCATTACCAACCCTTCCCCTCTCCACCAGTCCCATTACCAATCCTTCCCCTCTCCACCAGTCCCATTACCAACCCTTCCCCTCTCCACCAGTCCCATTACCAACCCTTCCACTCTTCACCAGTCCCATTACCAACCCTTCCCTTATCCACCAGTCCCATTACCAACGCTTCCCCTATCCACCAGTCCCATTACCAACCCTTCCCCTCTCCACCAGTCCCATTACCAACCCTTCCCCTCTCCACCAGTCCCATTACCAACCCTTCCCCTCACCACCAGTCCCATTACCAATCTTTCCCCTATCCACCAATCTCATTACCAACCCTTCCCCTATCCACCAGTCCCATTACCAACCCTTCCCCTCTCCACCAGTCCCATTACCAATCCTTCCCCTATCCACCAGTCCCATTACCAATCCTTCCCCTATCCACCACTCGCATTACCAATCCTTCCCCTATCCACCAGTCCCATTACTAACCCTTCCCCTCTCCTTCAGTCCCATTACCAACCCTTTCCCTCTCCACCAGTTCCATTACCAATCCTTCCCCTATCCATCAGTCCCATTACCAACTCTTTCCCAATCCACCAGTCCCATTACCAATCCTTCTCCTATCCACCAGTCCCATTACCAACCCTTCCCCTATCTACCAGTCCCATTACCAATCCTTCCCCTATCCACCAGTCCCATTACCAATCCATCCCCTATCCATGAGTCCCATTACCAGCCCTTCCCCTATCCACCAGTCCCATTACCAATCCTTCCCCTATCCACCAGCTCCATTGCCAACCCTTCCCCTATCCACCAGTCTCATTACCAACCCTTCCCCTCTCCACCAGTCCCATTACCAATCCTTCCCCTCTCTACCAGTCCCATTACCAACCCTTTCCCTCTATACAAGTCCCATTACCAATCCTTCCCCTATCCACCAGTCCCATTACCAACCCTTCCCCAATCCACCAGTACCATTACCAACCCTTCTCTTCTCCACATGTCCCATTACCAACCCTTCCCATATCCACCAGTCCCATTACCAAAACTTCCCCTATCCACCAGTCCCATTACCAGCCCTTCCCCTATCCACCAGTCCCATTACCAATCCTTTCCCTATCCACCAGTCCCATTTCCAACCCTTCCCCTATCCACCAGTCCCATTACCAATCCTTCCCCTATCCACCAGTCCCATTACCAACCCTTCCCCTATCCTCCAGTCTCATTACCAACCCTTCCCCTCTCCACCAGTCCCATTACCAATCCTTCCTCTATCCACCAGTCCCAATTCTAATCCTTCCCCTCTCCTCCATTCCCATTACCAACCCTTCCCCTCTCCACCAGTTCCATTACCAATCCTTCCCCTATCCACCAGTCCCATTTCCAACCCTTCCCCTATTCACCAGTGCCATTACCAACCCTTCCCGTCTCCACATGTCCCATTACCAACCCTTCTCCGCTATCCATCTATCCACCAGTCCCATTACCAAAACTTCCCCTATCCACCAGTCCCATTTCCAACAATTTCTCCTCTCCACCAGTCCCATTACCAACCCTTCCCCTATCCACCAGTCCCATTACCAATCCTTTCCCTATCCACCAGTCCCATTACCAACCCTTCTCCTATCCATCAGTCCCATTACCAACCCTTCCCCTCTCCACTAGTCCCATTACCAATCCTTCCCCTATCCACCAGTCCCATTACCAATCCTTCCTCTATCCACCAGTCCCATTATTAACCCTTCCTCTCTCCACCAGTCCCATTACCAACCCTTCCACTATCCACATGTCCTATTACCAACCCTTTCCCTATCCATCAGTCCCATTACCAACCCTTCCCCTTTCCTCCAATCCCATTACCAATCCTTCCACTATCCACCAGTCCCATTACTAATCCTTCCCCTATCCACCACTCCCATTACCAATCCGTCCCCTATCCACTAGTCCCATTACCAACCCTTCCCCTATTCACCCGTCCCATTCCCAATCCTTCCCCTCTCCACCAGTCCCATTACCCTTCCCCTCTCCACCAGTCCTATTACCAATCCTTCCCCTATCCACCAGTCCCATTACAAACCCTTCCCCTATCCACCAGTCCCATTACCAACCTTTCCTCTCTCCACCAGTCCCATTACCATTCCTTCCGCTATCCAACAGTCCCATTACCAATCCTTCCCCTCTCCACCAGTCCCATTACCAATCCTTCCCCTATCGACCAGTCCCATTACCAACCCTTCCCCTATCCACCAGTCCTATTCCCAATCCTTCCCCTGTCCACCAGTCCCATTACCAACCCTTCCCCTATCCACTACTACTATTACGAACCCTTCCCCTATCCACCAGTCCCATTACCAACCCTTCCCCTCTCCACCAGTCCCATTACCAATCCTTCCCCTATCCACCAGTCCTATTACCAATCCTTCCCCTATCCACCAGTCGTATTACCAACCCTTCCCCTATCCACCAGTCCCATTACCAACCCTTCCCCTATCCACCAGTCCCATTACCCACCCTTCCCCTATCCACCAGTCCCATTACCAACCCTTCCCCTATCCACCAGTCCCATTACCCACCCTTTGCCTATCGACCAGTCCCATTACCAACCCTTACTCTATCCACCAGTCCTATTACCAATCCGTCCCGTATCCACCAGTCGCATTACCAACCCTTCCACTATCCACCAGTCCCAGTTACCAACCCTTTCCCTCTCGATATTTACACTTTCGAGATACAGGCCTCTGAAATTTGAAGATGTTTGTATTTCCGCAACTACTCATCCGAAGTGCTTGTATCCCACACATGTTTATCTCACACATGTTTTCATCTCACATGTTATTGCAGTGTGGTAAAGCACCGTAAAAATAATAAAAATCCTACCATAAATAATTTCTAACTTCCAAGAGAAGGTGGCGCTACTATAAAGACCTGCCTGCGCCAATTCGGGCTGGGGCCGACTACCCTCCAGGCCCCTCAAGGAAGCCTACCGGCGCTATAGGCGTAGACGTGAAAGAAAAAAAAAATTCCGATGAAACCCTGGGGGGCGCTGAACGCGGCCACTCGGCACTTATGCTGTATTACTAACGTGTTCTGTGCCGTTGCCGCTA
>NC_066540.1:8596321-8608821 GCF_024679095.1 Eriocheir sinensis | reverse complement strand
AAACTTGGTCGCCGTCCGTCACCCGGCGAGGCGTCAGTGAGGCCTCTGAGCGGCGGCCTCGCACGCACCGCCAGGCAGGTTGTCGCGACCGTCGGGCTGTTGGGCGGACATCCAGAGCCACCGTCTCATTTCCCTCACTAATTGGGTGGCGAAGATTTAGGTGTAAACTTGGCGGTGGTGGTGTTGGTGGTGGTGGCCAGCAGTTCGGTCACACGCTGGTGGTGGTGGTGGTGAGAGGGTAGTGGAGGTGGGTGTAGTGGTGGTGACTGGGAGTGGTGGTGGGGGTGGTGCCTGCTTCTCTTTACTGTCCCCCCACCCCCACCGCCACCTCGGCCACCGCCAGCGCCGCCAACTAGCAAGGAAACGCCCTTTATCTCCGTCGAGTCCCCGATTCCAGCGATGCTTTTTAGAGACCACAGCGTCCTTCGATTTGTGGCCGCTCCGTCAGATGCTTTGTATTGACAGTTTTACGGTGGATGGCGTGAAGAACGTCCGCGCCGCCTGAATTTGTTGTGGCGTTTGCAATGCTGGACGCCCTGGGTCTTTATGGCGCAGGGTCGCGACTTTCCCGAGGCGAGGAAACGTGGCGAAGTGGCCCTAGTCTCCCTCTGCCCTAAGGCCCATAGTGGTCTGCGTCCAGCCCTCGCCACGCACCGCAAGTGTAAGTTTTCTGTTCACAAATATGTCCACAATGGGAAAAAGGGTGTTGTTAATGGCGCGGACGTCACTTGCTTTTAACTCACGAGAATGAATGTAAGAACTCCGCACAGGTTAGCCTTAGGTGTGTGCGTGCGTGCCTGCCTCTGTGTGTGTGCGTGCGTTTTTGTGTGCGTGTGTGTGCGTGTGTGCCTGAACGTGCTTGGAGGCAGTTTGTGTGCAGTGTCGACGTTTTCATTATCCCGGCGGGTGAGGCGAGAGATCGAGGGGGGAGCGAGGGCCGTAAAAAAGGGGACAGGGGTAGGAATGGGGAGGAAGAGGGGGGATAGGGAAAGGAGGGGTATAGGTAGGTGAAGGGGGTCACTATCGCCTTCGTCGTTCGTCCCCTCACTCATCCTATTATTTCCTCATCTCCCCATTGTCTCTTTGTATTCATCTTTGCCGCAAAAAGAAGTAAAAGAGATTAATCTCCGCAGTGTTTTGTCATCTCAGTGTAGCGGTGTTGTTCCATCAAGTGCTACAGAGTGGTACATGTTTTTTCTTCGCTAAATAAAGGCCAGCACACGTTACCCGTTGCCTCTTTGTCACTAACCTGTGCCACTGAGAGAAAGTATGAGATGCAACAAAGGAATTCCCCCATACACTGCCGTTTCAGTATATGTTTTTAATTTTCCTAGTCCTGTGTAATGATTTAGTTTTCTTTGTTAACCTTAGTATGTTAGCACATCACGTCAGCCATTGCCTCTTTTTTACTTTCCTTTGTCACTGACACGAGAAAATGAAATGTAACAAATTTTCCTTATTAGTTTGCAATCTTAGGTACTATGTCAGTGCCATTTTTTTTAGTTCCGCGTAATGTAGATGGGTTTTTTCGTTAAGCACAAATTAAACCTATTATCACTATCATCATCATTATCCTCCCGAAATTGACCTCTCTTTTTGTCCATTCCTATGTACTCTATTCGGGAGCAGTAAGTAGCGGGCTTTTTTTCATTATTTTTTTTTTTCACGCCCTTGAAATGTCTCCTTTTCTGTAAAAAAAAAAAAAAATCCTCATCCTCATCATCCATTATTATTCCACGCAAGACCCTGCTCTATAATATGATGTTAATGTATTCCATCACCCAGTCACTTTTACCTGCCGAGAGTCGTCATATCTGAAGGTGCAGTATTCCGCACCCGGTAAATAGGACAATTACAACGACAGTCGTCACCCTTGACGCCATTACTTTCCACCAGCCGTAGCGTTATAATTAATGACGGCGGCAGGGAGACCAGCGTCAGCCTCTCTTTGGTTTTGGGGGAACCATGTGCATTTATCATTGATCTACACATGTTTGTTGTCATTGTGCGTCATCTACTGCACCTGTCTCACTGTGTGGACCGAAATGCAAGTCAAACCCGAGAAGTTTCGGGTCCTTCAAGGTTTCCTACAGAGTTATTCATCCCGAACTCTGTAGGGACCCGAAACTTCTCGGATTAGACTTGTAATACGGCCCTGTATCATAGAGGCATAAGATTTTGTGGATGTCTAATGTGGTCAATAGAACTTCCACATAGATTCATGGAATATCCCAAGAACCTTTATTTAAATCTCACTGGTAAGTTGCTCTAATGACGTAACTGCTCATAGTTTGTTTCCTTCATCTGCTGTTCTATTTATAAACCAAAGTTTGCCTCTCCAATTCGAAGCTGAACTTGCCTAACTTGTACCCGTCGCTGCAGGCCATGGCTCCTTATTTTTCACTATAAAAACTTCAGCAACATTTCCTTTTTAATTCATTGTACCTATTAAAATGCTTCAAGCCGTTCACCACTCAACCTACGCGTCTCCAACGAATGCAAATTTTGTTGCTTTAATCTCTCAGCTTATAGTTTATTTTCTGTACAAATTAAAGTTGCTTTATCCATTATGTAGCAATGGGATTAGTATCGAATGACCTATACTAAGTATTGTCTGAGAAGAACATCAGCAATAGCTTGTGAATAACTTCTTCCAAACTGACTGGCCTGGAATGGCACGATGCACCAAGGCAACAAACTGAGTCTTACACAATGAAATAGAGTGGCTGTATTCTCCACGTCACACTCATTGCTTGCGCTCAACCTCTGTCTTCTATCAACTAAAGGTAACGCCTACACTCGAGTAAATCCGGTGAGACTCGCGTTCTTCTTTGGGGGCGCCAGGATTTTCTTCTTACAAGGGGAAGCTTAGGAGGGTCTTCATTGTCGCAAGGGGGAACCAGCGTTGTGCCAAGAGAAAGGGGCGTCAATAGGTTTCAAAATTAATGAGGGAGTTAAGAAGCTCCTGAGAGAATGTTGAGGGAGACTTAAACCCCCACTAGACCCCTTCCTCTTGACGCCGCCACTTGTGAGACGATGACACTTTTCGGAACTCACAAAGGTCTATAGTCTGACACAAATATGAAGTCAGTTTCGTTGGGGTTCTCTTGGGGCCCTAGCGCCTCCAAATCTAGCCCTCGGGGTAAGGACAGCCGTTGAAATAGCTGTTGTCGAGCATGGAGGTGAGGGAGGAAGTGACATGGTGTCTTGGTCCCGGACGTAAAAACAAAAACAAGAACAAAAAAAAGACGTGTTATGGTATTTATACAATTCTTTGCTATTATTCTAAAAAGCGACATATTCATAGCACTGTGTAGACTTATTTAATGCATACAAAATATTAAAGACAATTTCAAATGGTAAATAGCTGACATATGAGAGAACAAGTGATGTATTGAGGCTGTGCTGTAGCGTTGTGGAGAAACTCGGATTCCCACCTAAACTGACTTAATAGCTGAGTCTGACTGTAGCAAACAGAAGACTGATCAGCTGGATGAAGTGGAGCTGCCGTGTAGGCCACTCGGCCTCTTGCAGTTTCCCTATGTTCTTATGTTCTTAAGTGTTCATTCAGACGAGGTTTTCAGATCCTCTTTATATGGTTACCAATGTTGTCCTGCGAGTGGAAGGCCCTGGTTTAGTGGGTTAGAGCGTCAAGCCATGGAAGCCGCAACTAGGCATTTTGAGTCACAGTGCAGCGCGTGACGTCAGGAAGGGCATCCGGTCGTAAATTCCGAGCCACAGTCCTCAAAACAGCGACTTTATTTAAACATAAGTTGAAGACTGGTTCACGTAAGAATAAATGTTATCTTTGGTCGAGTCAGAACCGTGGACTTGTGGACCGTGGACCGTAGACTGGACGTTTTGGAGCATGCACCCGTTGGCTTTGTGTGGGTGATTCTGGCGCTGTACCGAAAGCTGTTTTCTGGGTTGCCTGACTCGCCTCCATATCCACTAACCTTGTAGCGTCTTGAGTTCAGTGCTGGCGTGCGAGTGGGTGAGGTGGGGGCTCTGGAAGAGGGAGAGGAGAGAGTGGAGGGAGCTGTTCTGTCCTTTTTCTGCTCGAGTCTTGAGAATTCTGTCAGATTCACATTCAACATCGACCCATTACTGTTCCGCGGCTTATTCTATGTGTAATTGTTTCTTCTTGTCTTTTTTTGCCATTCTTCTCTTTATATTCTTATACCTCCTCCTCCTCCTTTTTCTTCTTCTTTTACTCGTGTTCCTGTCTCTTTATTTACTGTATTTCTTTCCATTTTATTCCTTGTTATTTTCTTGCCTCTTTTAGCTTGTTTTTCCTTTTCATGTTTGCTGTAGTGTTTGCCTTCCTCGTTTCATCTTTATCTTTTTCCTCCCAGTTTCTTGAAATACTTTTTTATTTATTTTTTATTTTTTTTATTTTTTTGTTACGTCACCGGTTTTTATGCGATTTAAAGAGTCAAGTGCTTTTTCTCTTTCTCCTTTCGTTTATTGATTTCTTTTTGGTTTCTTTTTTCATTGTTTTTTTGTTTTGTTTTCTTACCTTTCTTATTTTCTTTCTTTCCTACCTTCTTTATATTTCTTTTTTCTTTTTCTTTCATTAATCTAATTCTTTATATGCATTTTTTAGTCATTCTTTCTCTTACCATCTTACGAACAGTGATCGAAGAACTAAGTACCGGTTGGGGGCATGTGCTATAGCTGCGAGTGGCCTCGGGACTCATCTCCGTCGCATTGGCCCTTGAGCCTGTGGTGGGTAAGAACCCATTACCCCGGGACACAGGACAGGTGTGACATCCGGTTATCACAATCTATCATCCCCAGGTTTCCCCAGGTAGCCTACCCATTTATCGACCAGCTAGAATGGGAGGGTAAATATCCCGAGCCCGACTCCCCGAGACGGGAATCGTAGCTACAGCAATGGAGTAAGTTAGTAGTTAGTTAGTTAGTAGAGTTAGTATTCGAATACGAATATGAATACTTCAAATTTCTAAGAATGCGAATACGGATATGAGTACAATGAAATACTAGGATTTCGATTACAAATACGATTGCTTAATTGATGAATGTATTCATGAATGGATTCATTAATACTTTTCTTTAAAAAAATGCGTTCTAGCTACTAACTCAGCATAGCACTGTACATAAGTTATGGCATGATATAATGACTGTATGATCAATGATTATGATTGGTACCAGTATTCAGTACTGGGGTATCACACCTACCTTTAACCCTAAAACTCATTCGAGGACTGCATTTGACTTTCGCCAACTCTGACCACCTATCCTATGATTCCCGCGCAGCCCAGCTGGGTGCCGTTCCCAATAGCTTCTGTAAAAGATGTACTGTGCTGGGGAAAGGTCGTTGGTGCGCACACCTTGTCTCGTTTCTTAATATAATTCAGGTGTGGACTATAACAGTGTCCACGAATGAGTAACAGTAGTAGACTGTCATCGAGGCTTGGGCTATAACAGTGTCCATGAATATGTTACCTTCATTTTGTATGATAGATAAATATTTTTGGGACAGTGTTTCAAATGATTCGGGTAAATAACAACACCATTTTGTGAACAATGGCTGGCTCTAAAAGGCCAAATAACGAGGAGTTGGAGGTACTTATGAACACCAGAGGTGCTCTGTTTCTCGCAAGCGCTGAAGCATTCTAATTCGAGACACTTTCACCTGCTTCAATTACAAGCACTTGGCTGCCGCAGCATCTTCCCTCAGTGTGTGAGCTGCTGCAATGCTGGTGAGTAAGAAATAATCTCCTGTTCTTTGTTGAATGAAATATTGTTTTCCTGTAATATTTATAAATAATAATTACATTTATATATATTTTATCGTTTCAATATTTTTACACTATTTTTACAACTACTACCTATAACAGCTTCAAGAAGAAGAAGAAAAAGAAAGAAAAAATGAAGGAAAAAAACAAAGTAAAAAGAAGAAAATGAAGAACCACCACCACCACCGAAGAAAATAGAATAGATAAATATGAAATATGTAGTGAATACAGTTTAAGTTATTGGAATGAACAGATAAATGAAAGGAAGAAAGGAAGAATGCAAAAAAAATGTGGACACAATCACGACCATCAATACCAAAACCAGATCCATTTTTTTTCATAAAAACGAAAAAAGAAAGTCGACACACCACCACCACCACCAGATTTGTTTAGTGTGCCATTTACCTGGGATGTAGGTTGGTAAAATAGAACAAGAAGATGTGGTATTGTACTTGAATTTTAGCAAACAACAAAGCTTAAACTATATGTGTTGAAAACAAAATGCCAACAGCATCTGGTGTTCCCAGGCGGTCACCCATCCAAGTACTAACCAGACCCAACGTCGCTTAACTTCGCTGATCGGACGAGAAGCGGTGTTTTCAACGTGGTGTGGCCGTTGACGAAAATCGACAAGTTGGTAGTGATAATTGAGTCAGCTGACAGCAAGGAATCTCTGCCAGTACTTTGCCACTACTTCCTTCTGTTGCTTATATAGAGAACGTTCTTTGTGGAACCCTTACTTTCTTGTAGAACGGACTTACAGAAGTCCGCTGTCACCGGACAGTAAGACTGGCTCTTTGGTGTTCTTGTAGGTCTATGATTGAATGGTTTGTTGTGTTTGGGGCTCGACAGTCAGTGTCACGTATAGCAGTGACCAGTACAGGTGGTGTTTGAAAGTGTCGTATGTGACACTGACTGCCCCGGCAACTCCCTGACGGCTCTTAATTGACAGTGCATTGAAGAGGCGAGCCCCCGTCACTAGAAGAGAACCGTGTACATACGGTAGTTTTCACTTTGTGTGTCATTTGTTCTCCTGCCATAGCAAAGGCGGCTTCTCCTTGGGTGGGTGTTTGTCATCATCCCCACATTGAGGCACCAGCCTGTCCCTTCCGGGATTTTTTCCCCCACCCGGTCCCGCTCCGGAGCACTGGTGTCTTGAGTTTTTCATTGATGTGTTGCTGCCATACATACCTGATTATTTAAAAAAAAAAAATCGTTGTTGTATTTTATGTCCATAGCTAGACTCTTTTGAAGCAAAAAATGAAAGCTTATCGATAAGTAAAATGAAATGCCAACTGCATCTGGTGTTTCCAAGTACTAAGCAGATCCATCGTCGCTTAACTGTGCTGATCGGACGAGAAGTGGTGTTTTCAACGTGTTGTGGCCATTGACGAGAGTTGAAGAGTTGGTAGTGATATTTGAGGCAGCTGACACCACGGAATCTCTGCCATTGCTTTGCTAATACTTCCTTTTGTCGCTTTCATAGAAAACGTTCATTGTGGAAGGCCGACTTGAGTTTCGACGGGTCTACTCGCAGCCTATGTCGATTTCAAGAAGGCAGATGACTCAGTGCATCGTCAGGCACTCTGGGACATTCTCCGAAGCCGAGGAATTCCTACAAGGATGATTGACCTGGTGACTGACTGGCCTTTTTACCCTGAGACAGAGAGTGCTCTTAAGTTTGGGGTGGAGTTTCCGGGTCCTTGATGGGTGCGTCCCTGCTCCATTTCGCTTTTCAAGACTTGCATGGACTTGAATTCTATAGAACGTAATCTTCTGTGGACTGAGATAAGTTTGTTGGACGGGTCTCCGCTTTAATTAGACTTGCTCTTTATATATTTCTATTATGTCCTGATGGATTTGTTTGTGGTGTTTTTATATCCATGTGCTAGGCTGCTGGTCTGTCAATGTCACGTATACCAGTCACCTCTACAGGTTGTGTTTGATAGTGTTGGATGTGACTTCCTTGCGTCTCAAAGGTGGGTTTTGACACTATAAAATACACGAGGTTCTTATCTGGAAAAAAGATAATCTCTTCTCCCATTTTTCACTGTGTTCTTGGTTCTGTTCTCTTGACATAATTAAGGCGTCCTCTCCATGGTAAGGTTTTTGTTGTCGTCTCAAGATTGGGTCACCTTCTAGTGAATATGTGGAATTTCTTAGAATTCTGATGCGAATACGAAAAGAATGCAATTTTAGATATTTGTATACAAAAACGAATGTGTAATGAATGTAATGTTTATGAATACATTTACGAAACACAGGTTTCTGAGGCTACACCCTACACGTATTCCCTGACTCTCTTGGAGACCGGCCCCACATTCTAGCCTCCTCTTTCCTTCTGTTTGGCATTTTTTTCAGCTCGGTGGGGGACGACTGGGGTATGTTCTTTTCCCGATTCCCGTGATGATTATTATTGGATAGAGACCCCTCAGAGGTGATTGTCTCTGGAATGGAGCATACATTTCTCGTTCTTTCTTTCCTCTCCCTCACTAAAAAAGTTTAATGGTTTAATTGTCTGCTGTCACGTTGAGAGGCAGAGGCAGCAGAAGTTCTGCCCGAAATCTTGCCAAATCTATTCTCCGACTAACCAAAATTCGATTCTTCAAAATGATGTTTTCTATGACCTCTCTGGCTCAATCCTCAGAAGGCTTATGGACCTGATGGATGGCCTCCTCCTAAAAAAAAAAAATGCCTGCTGCGCCTGTATGGGTTCCGCAAGGGGTTTCTACTGGTGATCTCCTAGCTTCTTAACTGACCTCTTGTCATCTCTCTTAGCTGTTTCAGGTGAAATCCTTTTTGTTTGCGCTGGACAAAAGCGGTCTGCACAAAATCTTGCTTCAAAAACTACCTCTCTACGTTTTCTTCTCTCTGTACCTTTATCTCCAGTTTCCTTTCTGACCGTATTTCTGCTGTGGTAGATTGTCACTGTTCTCTCTCCCTTAAATCTATTATTGGTGGTGGTGAGGTTCTTCTGGTCCTATCTCACTCTTTTTCTGTTGTTCATTGATGATCTTCTTCCAACATTCCTACGCTGATGCCACCCTAGAGAACTTAACGACTCAAGGCTGGAGGCTGCAGAACAGCCTCAGACCTCTCCTATTATACGATTAACCTGGTGTCTCAACAACGCCAAAACACAGTTTCTCCACCTACTGCACTCGACACATCTTCCAACAAACTATCCCTATTCTTGACACAACACTATCACCTCACCTCTCCTCAACACTAATCGGTTCATCTCTCAAAGAGGCTGGGCGTTCTGTACCGTCTCCGCCAGTTCTTCTCCCTGCACAGTGCTTGTCCATATACACAGGTCCCTTGTCCCGCCTATCGTATGGAGATCTCATCTCATGTGGGGGCACACAGCTCTTCTGGACAGAGTGGAAGCTAAGGCTCTTCGTCTCTCATCAGCTCTCCTCTATACTTAGTTTTTACCCTCTAAATCGCCGCAATGTTGCCTTTCTTCTCATCTTCTCTGAACTTGCTAACTGCATGCCTCCCCCCTCCCGGGCCCCCCGCTGCACTCGACTTTCTCCTCCTCATCCCCCTGTACTGTCCAAACCCCTTATGAAGAGTTAAGCAGCATCTTCACTCTTTCATCCTCACGCTGGTAACTGGAACAACATTCCTTCATCTGTGCTTTTGGCCACCTCTTTTGTTTCTTTTTTAGGAGCAGCGAGTAGCGGGCTTTTTTTTTTATTATTGTTTTCTTTTTTTGTGTGCCCTTGAGCTGCCTTCTTTGTTGTAAAAAAAAAAAAAAATCTCGATTTTCATCTCAGTTTATCTTTTCAAGCTCCTCAAGCTCTTGGAAATTGGAAAGGTATGTAGTGCGGAGCCCCAGAGACCTCTGAGTGGTTTTGCCTTGTGAGAGACGCTTAAGAAATCGAGAAGTCACGCCGCCAGGCTTGCTGAGAGCCTTGACGAATATATGGCTCTGTCGCGTTGGACAAGAGTTGCCCGTAGTAGAGGCAAGGAGATGGGCGTCACTAGTCGTATTGAAGATGTCAAGTGTCCTGTCAATTCAAATGGCCTTCGACCTGTTTATCGGGCCCTGAAATAGCTCCACTCCTAGCCCTCTTCTGAAGTGAGTTGTATGCGCACAGCAGATGGTTGCCTCGTGTCTGACATTGATGGGCAGATGGCTCGTTGGGCTGAGTACTTTGAGTAGTTATACGTAGCGAACCCTCCCATTTGGCAGGTTCCAGCTGCTGGGTTGCAGGTGGGTAATGCTGATCCACCGCTTAACGAAAGACCACCCTCTCTTGACGAGGTTAGAGAGGCTGTGGCAAGCTTAAGGGAGGGAAAGGCACTTGATATATGTAACATCAGTGCGAATGTGCTCAAAGCTGGAGGCGAAGCCATGATCCATGGATTACATGCGGTGTTGACTGCCTTATTGTAATTTGGTATCATTCCTCCTGATGGGAAAAGGGGGCTGATCGTCCCTATCTAGAAACGGAAATGGGGTCGCCAGGACTGCAAAAACTACTGTGGTATTACATTTCTCAGAGTGCAGTTCAAGGGGCTTGCCCATCTCATGCTCATACGGATTCGCAACTAGCTGCTGAAGCAGCATTGATAAGAGTATTCCGGGTTCTCGCATGGTAAGTCGGCAACTGACCGTATCCTATCGCTTCACGTACTGGTTGAGCGTCGATGCGAGTTTCGATGAGGGATGCTTGCGGACCATGTCGACTTCAAGAAGGTGTTTGATTCTGTCCATCGCGTGCATCTCCTGCGACTCCACAGGATTCATGTAAGGAGCTTCGGTTTATAGACTTACCTGTACTCAGAAACTGAGAGTAGTGTGAAGTGTAGGGGGAGGGGGTGGTGGTCGTGCCCAGCTTCCATCCTGTGAACGTTGGAGTGAGGCAGGGGCTCCGTTCTTGCACCATCATTTATCAACAGTTGTATGGGCTGTGTATTAGGCAGAGTTGTGTATAAGAGCCATTGTGGAACATCTGCTAGCAATACATAAGGGTCACTGACCTTGTTTTTGCCGATGTTGGCAGAACCATTGGATGTTTTAGTGATGACTCTGGGCACACTGCACGAGGTCTCCTGGATCAATACCAAGGTACAGTTGTTTGAAGGCTTGGTAAATGAATCAGTACATTGTATTCATTCATGTGGCGAGGACATTGATATCTTGGAAAATTTGACATACCTTAGTAGTCTAGTAGTTCAAAACAACAGCGGGTCTCGTCAGAAAGTCATGGGGCAGATTGGTTTGGCCTACGATATTATGGACTCGCTCAGCACGAGTATATGTGCAGATTGACAATGATACGGATCTTCAAATCGCTTGTGGTCCCTGTTTTACCTTTTGGCTGGGAGACATGGACACTTAATACTTGCTACTGGACACTGGACACTGGACGTGGACACTGAATAAGTGCCTACTCGGAAATATGTGATATCACTGGAATGACTTGTGTCAAACCGGCGATTACTCCGTTAGAGTGATTCGAGGCCTATTAACCGTATAGTCCATGAACGCCAACTCCGTCTATATGAACTTGTGACACGCTACCCAGAAGTCGATCCTGCTCACCTGGTTGTTTCTGTAAGAGACAGTCCCGAGTTGAGGAGGCCAAGGGGACGCCCACAGAGTTCATGGATTGAGCAAGTCGATAGATCCTGCCGTAAGGTACTTGGGACCGAAAGGGGGTCTGAATGGAGACTAGCCTGGAGGAACCCTTGGGTTTGCCGTCGTGGGGTTGACGTTTCTCTTAACATCAAGAGCTACTAGAGTGAGACGGGTAAGGATTTGTCAAGATACGTGTTCTCATAGGTGTTTAGTGTTGATTTGGTAAGGTTTCGGTTAAGAACACACTTTTAAAAAACAAGCATTGTATAAGGTAACCTGTAATAAGGCACTCGTCATACACAGGGTTTGCATGCATAGCAAATCTATCACCATTAAGTACGGAAGAAAACGAACCACACACACGTACCACAAGGAGTCCGCAAGAAGCCACTCCTATCAGCTGCAGTAAACATGTCATCATTAAGAACAGAAAAACACCAGGCCTTTCATCTGCGACACGAGATCCTGTAAATTTGTCGCCATACATCTTCCCTCTCCATGAATATATCCAACCTCCTCATGAGGGCTAGATGGATGCATAGTAGGGCTAGGTTTTTAATGTTCCCGATGTTCGTAACTACTGAAACACAGCCCTCTCATCCTCAGTCTTCCCCATCTATCAGTTTATCAAACGTCCTCCCAATGGATGGATAAATTTATGGACGAAGGGTGTTTGTGAGTGGTTTATTGCTTATTGTTGCTGACATGAAGACATCAAGCACAAATTTCAAAATAGGAGTTTGTAGGCACTCATTCTTCCGAAGGCCACCCATGTATTTATTCAACTTCCTCTTGGGGGTTGGATAGATTCATGGATGAGGATGTTTGTGAGTGTCCCCAGCTGCCTGAAATAACTGAAATAAACACGTTACCATTTGTCTTTACTATTCGTTTACTTATCCAACCTCCTTTCGAAGACTAGAATCATGGATGATGAACGTTTGTAAATGGATGGTGAAACTTTTGTGTCGCCAAAGCCCGTAATTGCTAAAAGAAGAGGAGACATCTGTGTGAGTCTTAGCCTTGAAGTCTTCCAGCGTCTTCTTCCGTGGAATCGTCTTCATCCCTATAAATAGTCCCCGGCTTTACTTTTAATCCCTGACCCTCCTTCCAGACTCTTTATCCCTTCTTTTTGCTTCCCTCAG
>NC_066540.1:8581321-8591321 GCF_024679095.1 Eriocheir sinensis | reverse complement strand
AATAACAATA
This sequence comes from Eriocheir sinensis, assembly GCF_024679095.1. NCBI lineage: Eukaryota > Metazoa > Arthropoda > Malacostraca > Decapoda > Varunidae > Eriocheir > Eriocheir sinensis. The sequence goes on along the minus strand of NC_066540.1, from coordinate 8,591,311 downwards.
GTAATTTATGAAATATATATATAAAAAAAAGACATATAACACTAATTAGGCATTTGCTCCGCGACGATATTTGTGTGCAGCAGGTCCAGTGCCAGCATCTTCACAAGCATTAGCCGAAGATGAACTTTAGTTCCACTCGGTATCGATACGCTGGCCATGAAGACGCTGTCAGGCGCTCCAACACCGTATGGTTTTCCTTTGGTGATCAACTTTATGTGCCTGATATGCCAGTTCGCCTTCACATTTAGCTTGTCTGAGTATAGGTGCTGTTGCTGGGTCTTCCTGGTGATCTGTGAGGCGGGGCACAGGTTTTCATTAGCATGAATCCATTACCGCGAAGCTTTTTGACGTTCCTCATCATATCACGGTCGCCAAACCTTGTAAAACGAGCGATGGTAGTCACTTAGCCTCACACGGTGCGCTGGATCCAATTGGATGTTTGGTAGCTGTAAATTATTTTCTAGTATTTTGTTGACCTTGATGGCAGTAGGTTGCTCCCATGTTTCCCTTCAGAACGCTCCTCAATACCGATTATCTACAAATCACGGCGCTGATTGTAATTCTTGATAGCTGTTTCTTCTAAATATGTAAGTGCTCGATGGCACGCACATGTCAGCTATAGCCTCATACACAGTGCCGCATATGTCGCTACTCTCTCTCTAGGGACTTTAGGCACACCCAACCGTTCTTAAAACAACCGAACTTAAAAAGAAAAGAAAAAAATAACATTAACTCCTTGAACCATTTAATCTCCCAATATTACTTAAATCATCTTCCCCTAACACCTTTACCCTTCAACTTCCTGTCCCATTCCACTGTTTCTTCCTCCTCCACATTCTGGTCTTCCGAAAAAAAATAGTAATGGACGGTACCGTAGATTTTTACGTCCTTTCCCCCCCCCCCCCCTTCCCTCCATCCCAGCAATTAACGAATCATTTTTTCTCTCTTTGTAAAGGTCGGTAAAGTAATATTTTTTATGAAGTTTGAAAAGTATTTAATGTTGAGTCACATCACGTAGTTGTTTTTTTTTAAGTTCATTGGCGTGGTTATAGTTAAATCTATTTTTCGTTTCGTTTTTCCTCCTCCTTCTCCTCCTCCTCTTTCTCTTTTTGTTCTTGTTGTTCTTGCTATTGATACTTCTGGTGCTAGAAGCTTGACTCGGCTTGTTTTCGACTCACTGATGTGACCTGAGTTGCCTGCTACATACTAAAGTACATTATGCGATACTTTGACTTCTTCCTCATGAGTAAATCTTCTCTCTCTGGTTGTATCGACAAAGTTTCATAAATCCAATGTACAAGGCTTTAGTTGAGCGTCCGACAGCAATGCACGGTGGAGCTTCGTTCTTGAAAGCTTAATAATCTCCTCAGTTAGTTCTACGCTACTTCTAACCCCACGGCTTCATAACACGTCTCAGCTGACTACTTAAGCACCTCGTCTGGAGCAACCTTGTTTATCCATGACCTCGTATGCGAAACCAACTCGTCACAGGTAATGGGGCATAAATAAATTGGGCTTGTTTTTTTCGGATAATTAACACGCTTCCCAAGACACTTTGAAACGAGAAGAACAATAAAACACAATAATACATTTATGCTACCGAGAATAATAATGCTGCTGTTGTCGCTGATGTGGTTGTTTATTTATTTATTTTGTAGTTCTGTAACTGATGTTAATGCTGTTGCTACTACTATTTTTGCTGGTGCTGCGACTATGCTGCTGTCCTGCTATTAAGGCTACTACTACTACTACTACTACTACTACTACTATTACTACTACATACTGCTACTACTACTATTATTACTACTGCTCTTCCTCCTCCTCCTCCTCCTCCTCCTACTACTACTACTACTACTACTACTACTACATACTGCTACTACTACTATTATTACTACTACTACTACTACTACTACTACTACTACTACTACTACTACTACTACCACCATCACTAACAATATTAATGAGATGAAATATACATCCATTCAGTAATTAATTGGCGTCGGTGACACCCCAAACTTTACTCCTTAAATATAATCGTTTCAAAGATGCATTTCACCGAATACGTGCAGGGAAAAAATGGTCGCTCGTTAATTGCTGAAAAAAATCGTCAATAATTAAGCACCTGTACCACGTCACACACACACACACACACACACACACACACACACACACACACACACACACACGGGAGCAGAACAAGGATAGTATCAATAATAGCGCAACAGTAGCTTCATTGTTATTATTGTTGTTAGTAGTAGTAGTAGTAGTAGGAGGAGGAGGAGGAGGAGGAGAAGCAGTAGAAAACAAAATGTAACAGCTGGAAAATAATCAGTAGAATCAGTCAGTCAGTCGGTAGCCGAGATATCAGCACCAACAACAAAGACTTGAAAAAAAAGTTAAGAGACGCAGAAATTGAAGTTGTAATATCATCAGTAGCAAGAATAGCGGCAACAGTAGTAACATTATCATTAAAAGCAGCACATCATCATCATCATCATCATTAGGAAAAACAACACTTGCAACACCAGCCTCACCAGCAGCAGTAACTGGAGCATCAGGAGCGGGAGCAGCGTGGCAGAGGCGATCCGTGCATCAAGGGGACGTGATGCCATAATTCCAGAGCAAGGACGGCTGGCAGGGGAGGGCGGGAGGGGGTGACGGGGTACGCATCTCCCCGCCAACATGGGCTGCAGCGGAGGGAGGCGGAGAGCGCGGCCCGTGGGGGATAAGGGCTGTTAGGCCGGCAAAATTGTGATGGTTATGGTGGGTCATTATACGAAAGCCCAGCGCGCGACGCCATGTTGGCAGACTGCTATTTCAGAGGGAAGAGTTGCGGCGCTGTGATGAAGTGGTGGTGCGGGGGTGGGTTGGGGGTGGTAAAGAGAGGGCAGGATTGGTAGTAGTGGTGGTGATGGTGGTGGCGGAGGTGGTTGGGCAATGAACAATGAACGGTGTTTTTGTTTGTTTGTTTGTTTGTTGGTTGGTGTTAATGGTGGTGAGGTTGATGGGGGGTAAAGAGAAGGGAATTTTGGTAGGAGTGGTGGTGATCGTAGTGATGCAATGAACAGTGTGGTTGTGTTTGCTTTTGTTTGTTTCTTGACATTGATGGTGGTGGTGATAACTGTAGTGATAGTGAATGGTATGGCTGTTTTGAGGGTGATGATGATAATGGTGCGGGAAGGTGATGATGTGATATTGGTGGTGGTGAAGTTAATAGAAATGAAGGGACAAAGGGTGGGGGGGGGGGGGGGGGTAATATACATCTTGAAATACACAACAACCAGAAGGGGGCGCTGTCACGAACCTTGGTGGGTGAATGGGTCCGCCTTGGTAGAGCACCCGTCCAGGAGGCCCGCCAGTGAGGATAGTGGTGATAGGGAGGGCAGGACTAACGGATAGAGGGGGAGGGAGGTGGCTTGGTGGTATGTAATGATGGTTATGGTGAAATGAACAAAGAATGACGTGGAGTTTACTGTTGTTGTCGGTGGCTTAAAGGAGGTGGTGGTGGTGGTGGTGTCAGTGATAAGAGAGGGCGTTGAAATCATGCTATATAGTTGTTGCTGGTGTGGTGGCAATAGTGTATGTTAATGGTGTGTGTCAGGGTGATGATTACTGGTAGTGTGGAGGGGGGGAGGTGACTTGGGACACCTAATCTAAGCAGGTGATGTTGTAGATGTGGGAGGTGTAGGTTTGCAGGGAACAACAATCTGTGTGGTGAGGTGACGGTATATGGTTGCAGTGGTAGTGATGGTGGTGGTGACGGCTCAGTGATAGTGTTGGCGATGATACGCGACCAATGATACGTGACTCGATGGAAAATGAATATACTATGAATGTGAGTACCACTGATCAGTAACGGTAATTTGGTGATGTGTGTTGATTAGACTGTAGAGGGAAGAAATAGATGCACATAACGATATTGATAACTCGGAGAACTTACGCAGCTGCAGTACTGCCATCTACTCATAAGCATTGTACCCACTTTGGATTCTAATGATGGGAATGATGTCGAAAATAAATCTGGGATAAACGCTGAAAAGGATGATGAAAATGATAATGCTACACCTGCAGAAATTAATGTAAGATCATGACTCTCTTTTCACTTATGGCCCGTAATACAAAATGATAAAATAAAGAAAATTAACTCTCATTGATTTATCATTGCAGAACTTATCATTCGTCAGTTACCTAATAAGAAAATAGAGTGCATCATGCTATTTTTTTTACATCTTACTGGAGTACTATTGAAATAAAACCAGACGAGTACTATTAATGTTTATATAAAGGCGCACAACACATAACACACTTCAGGGAATGTAAAGCCGATTAATGACATATGTGAGTGGCCGAGTGGATGGAAGAGCGAAGGTAATAGTTGCATGGAAAAGGGAATGCGTGTGTATTTACATGTTTTAGCATCAGACGAATAGAGAAATGTTGTATAGAGAGACGGAGGGAAGGAATAGGAGGATAGAGAATGGAAGGAAAGGAAAGGAAGGGAAAATATTGGAAAGGAAAAGATATCAAAGTGATGGAATGGGAAGGATAGGGAAAGGAATGGAAGGAAGAAAAAGCGAAGGGAAATGTAGGTAAAGAAAATCAAATGATGGGATAGGAAGAGATAGGGGAAGGGAAGGATAAAATAGGAAAAGAAAATGAAGGGAATGGAAAGATTGGCATGGCAAAGGAAATGGAGGGAAGGGAATGTGGAATGTGTACGTGCATTTGAATGTCTGCCTGTATGTCTGTATGTACCCTAGGTAGAGAAATGTAGCATAACTGAGAGGGGGAGGGAAGGGAAGAGTTGGGAATGGAGGGGAGGGGAGGGAGGCAGCGAGGTGGGGATAATGCAAGTGAGTGGAGGGGGATTAGCGAGGCGCGGGTCGGAGCACTGCAGCAGATCCCCTAAGACTGCTTAATCCCCGCGGCCCGCTGCTCGCCACCCATTAACCACACGCGCGGCGCCCTCACCACCACTACCATCACTGCCATCACCACCATCACTGCCATCACCACCATCACTGCCATCACCACCACCAGCGCTGCTTCTGTCACTGCCATCATCACCACCACTGTTATCACTGCTTCCTGTCACCATCACAATCATCACTGCCTCCATTTAACATTTAACATCACCCCCCTCCATCACCATCACTGCCATCACTATCACCACTTCCATGATCACCACCACCATCAATGCAACCGCAGTACTCTATCGGCCCTTCCAAGTCTCTTATCCCCCCCCCCCTCTCTCTCTCTCTCTCTCTCTCTCTCTCTCTCTCTCTCTCTCTCTCTCTCTCTCTCTCTCTCTCTCTCTCTCTCTCTCTCTCTCTCTCTCTCTCTCTCTCTCTCTCTCTCTCTCTCTCTCTCACACACACACACACACACACACACACACCGCTATTAGTGTACAGCTCTTCATTACCGCCCCTTATAACCATCCCTCATGCACAGCCTCCTCCCCTCCCCGCCCTTCCCGAGCCACCACGCGCAGGTCTTGCCAAGGGGAGGGATGGGTGGCAGCCGGAGAGTCACACGCCCACCCTCTTCCCCACCCCCCGTGCATGCTCTTCAGCCCTTCAGCCTTCCAAACTAACCTGTCTCGCGCTGTGTTGTCTGGTGGCTAAGGAGAGAGAGAGAGAGAGAGAGAGAGAGAGAGAGAGAGAGAGAGAGAGAGAGAGAGTAGTAGAGTGTAGTGTAGTATGGAGATAATTCTGTTCGGCAAAAAAGGTCACTGTGGGAGCCAATTTCCCGCTGGGTAATACGGCTAAAAGTTTATTCTCACATTTATAAAGTAATTGGCCGTATTTTGGAGAGTGTAATTTTCCCGCCGATGCCCCGCGCGTAAGATAAGGCCGATAAATCCTTGACTATCACCTCGCCGGAGCCACGCCTCGCCCAGGTACACCTTGATTACAGGCGGGGCTATGTGCGCCACCTGAGCCACCTGAGCCCACAGTCACGGCGCAGAGGCAGCAGGCACGCGGGGCAGGGCAGGGCAGGGCAGACACATATGCACACACACACACACACACACACACACACACACACACACACACACACACACACACACACAGTAAAATACACATAAGGAGAGAGAGAGAGAGAGAGAGAGAGAGAGAGAGAGAGAGAGAGAGAGAGAGAGAGAGAGAGAGATTAATAATTATAAATTGCAAGTCATAGAGAACTTCTTGAATTTTTTTTTTTACAATAGAAAGGGAATTGAAAAGCAAGCATGCTATTATTAGTGTATCTCGATGAGTAAATTTGGAAATCAGCTCCAATCGATCAGTGCAGCTGTTAGTCAACGGGTTTATTCCGACCTTTGAGTGTCATGCCTTTTTCTTTATCTGTCAATGGAAAATATTTTGATTAGTTCAAATAGCTCTACGATGAGGGTGCTCCGCGAAGAAGTATTTCATGCTGGATAAGTTTTGCAAAAAATTGTTGGTTTTGCGACTTCGCATTGATCTTCACATTTAACAATTTCAGAATGCGTCTGTGAGCGTGCATGTACAGAATTTTATGTCCTTGCTGAAGGCGGACCAGTCGGTGACAGCAGTAGTATTAGTCCATGCTGTTAAAAAAAAAAGCCGTGCAGTCTTAATTATTATTTTCTGTATACATTATTGGAAAAGTGTTTTTGATATGGGATAAAGACGTTTTTCGTGTTTTAAAATTTGTTTTTTTCAGTCCGTAGTTAAAAAAAAAAAATTCTTAGGTTTACCATAACTTTTCTGATTTATTGGAGGCCGTAAAAGTGTTACCCGGGTTTTGATAAATACATGATCTATTAATCTCACATTTTCAGCAAAATTTAAAAAAAAGTAGGGCGTGAGGCAGGCTGAGGGTGAGGCCTTTACTATAGTCTGTCCAAAAGAAATGTCCCTTTGGCGCGTAGGTAGCGTTTGCCAAGCCTTTCCTGACTGGAGATTGTCAATCACACTTGTTCTTGTGTTATAAGTTATTTTTCTTTGGTAACCTCTCCTCCAAGATTTATAATTATTGTTGGCACAATTAGACGCTGTACTGATTGTAAAAGTCACATAAGTTTATAAAAAAAAAATCAGTAAAACACAAAGAAATTGTGACGGGTGCAAGTCATAGAGCAGTTCCGAAATGTTACACCACTTTTGCATATTGGCCATTTGTGTCATTAAAATTAATTAGTCCGGAAATAAAAAAAAATCGCCCTATAAAGAGATGTTGTGGGAACGTCTTGGAAGTGAAACTAAGTGTTTGTTTATGGGTTATGGCATGTGCTGACCCTCCGGGGTGTTCATCATGTGAGCCAATGAGTAACGTAAACGCGGTTGGCAATGTCCGTAGACTTACATCCATCACGACCTCCAACGGTCCGCCCCGTAAAACATTGTCTTACAGACCTTGGAGAGTTGAGGGCAATCTGTTGAAAGTAATGCTGAAAAAGTTTCTGCTGATCATTTTGATGGTGCTAAATGTGGTTGGAGATTCTGTGAGACTATGTTATATAAATGTTTCATAATAGTGGCAATTATTAATTTTTTTCCCTGTATAAGAGGTGTGCTAAGATAAATACCATAGACAAATATTGCACGAAAGGATGTTTAATTGATAGTCAACCTCCACGAGAGCCAGTGAGAAATCCAGCCGATCAGGAGAGGCACGGCGCCGTGACGGCGGACACTGCTGTCTGAGGAACACTTTGAATAAAATAAAAATTATAATTAGCATTATATATATATATATATATATATATATATATATATCTATATATATATATATATATATCTATATATATATATATATATAATTGCAACATGTCAGTAGACAACCATTTTACCTCATTTCCTCTCATTCCACCGCCGTGCTCCTCTCCTCCCTTTCCTTTTGTACTCCAAACCTCTCCCTTCTCTCCTTCCCTCCTTTACTCGTGTGGTAGTGGAGAGGTGGAGGAGGAGGAGGAAGAGGAGGAGGAGGAGGAGGAGGAGGAGGAGAGAGTAACAAATAGGATCAGGAATAGGAGAAAGAGGAGAAGCAATAGGAAGAAGGAAAGAAAAAGAGGAGAGGGAGAAAGAGATGGTAGGAAGGAGAATGAGGTGCAGCAAGAGAAGGAGGAGGAGGAGGAGGAAGGTTAAGGGAGGGTTGAAGGTAGGTAGGTCGGGAGAGGCGGAGGGAGCAAGGGGGCGGCTCTCCTCGGTAATTCTGCACATTATTCACGGCAAGTTTGTGGTGGAGCGCCATCAAAACAAGGCCCGGGATCAGCCGCGGACGCTGCCTGTGCAAGATGGCAACAATTAAGATGAAAAATAAACACGAGAGTTGGTAGCGTCGCGTTAATGATGTGTGGAGGATCATCACGGCGGGAGGTGGCGGTGGTGTGTGTGTGTGTGTGTGTTTGTGTGAGTGTGCGTGTGTATTTTCAGTTCCCTCCTAGTTGTGCCTCCTTTCCTTCCTCTCCCTGCGTGCCTCCCTTCTTCCTCCTCCTCCTCTTCCTCCTCCTCCTCTTCCTCCTCCTCCTCCTCCTCCTACACACACACACACACACACACACACACACACACACACACACACACACACACACACACACAAACACACACACACATTCTCTCTCTCTCTCTCTCTCTCTCTCTCTCTCTCTCTCTCTCTCATTGTGATTAGTGGATAGGTAGATGAGTAAGGAGAAGAGTTTGATCGAGTGAGTGAGTGAGTGAGAGTCAAGGAGTGAATGAGTAAGAGTGAACGAACGAGTAAGGAAAGGAATGAGGGAGGAAAGGAATGAGTCAGTGAGTGAACAAGTCAGTGGGTGAGAATATGATCAAGAAAAAAAGTGAGGGAATAAGTGAGTAAGGGAGGGAGCAAACGATTGAGTGAAAAAGGGAGGGTATGAAATATTGAGTGAGCGGGTGAATGAAGTAGCGGAAGTGTGTGTGGGGGGGGGGGGGGGAGGGTTGATTGGTTTAGATGATTCTGAGCTAGGATAGGGAGAGGGAGAAGGAAAGAAAAGATAGAGGCAGACGAGGGATGGAGGGAGGAAGGGAGAGGAGGGGGGGTGCTGGGAACTATTGAATGCAAGACACTTTTGGCCTCAAGAATCGCTTTCCCTTAGCTGTGCGGCTCTCACCCCCCTCTTCTTCCCCCCTGCCTTTCCCTCCTCTTCCCTCTACAGTACAGCCTAGGAGGTAGAGGTGTAGTAGTATCGCTGTCACTACTTCTGGGACGAGGATATTCTCTCTCTCTCTCTCTCTCTCTCTCTCTCTCTCTCTCTCTCTCTCTCTCTCTCTCTCTCTCTCTCTCTCTCTCTCTCTCTCTCTCTCTCTCTCTCTCTCTCTCTCTCTCTCTCTCTCTCTCTCTCTCTCTCTCTCTCTCTCTCTCTCTCTCTCTCTCTCTCTCTCTCTCTCTCTCTCTCATATCGCGAAATGGCCCTTGTGTTTTTATTCTAAATATTATTTAAGTATTTTTATACATTAATATGTTGTAGTTACCGGTTTTGCTGTTAAGCTTCAACACTAATATTATCTTTAGCTGAGCCGTCTTCGTCATCGTTCTTTCAATTGTCTTAAGTCCATGCTGTACTCGATAAAATTAATCGTTGCTGGAGGTCTTTCTTTACACTTTCTTGGCTTAGAATTCATAATGTAAGTTTTAGCAACGTATCACACTCGAGGGTTGTCGCGATTAATATCATTAACATAAAACAACCCATTACTTGAGGGCTGTCTTTACTATCTGCCTTCAACTCATCCCTCCGCCTCACGCCTCTCCAACAAGCCTCATCTCTTCAATCCCTCCCCTCCCCTTACTCTTACAGGTGGCCGTGAAGCAGCAGCAGCAGCATCAAGAGAAGCAAGTATCCGTCGTCTTAAGCCAATAACATTAGCGCCGAGCTGCCGGCGTTCGCGACTCACAATTGGCTGCGATCTAAACCGCATTGCCGGGCTAAGCCAATCGCGTTCGAGGCAGCCGCTCAGGTCCGCCCCCCTTGTCGCCCTAAGGCAGCTCACGACGTCC
>NC_066540.1:8556321-8576321 GCF_024679095.1 Eriocheir sinensis | reverse complement strand
CCCTACTTAATTCTTTACCTTTCCTTTCTCCTTTACTTTCATCTATCTTTATCTCCTTATCTCTCCTTCCTTTCTTTATCTCTCCCTTCATCCTTCTTTATTCCCTCATTTCTCTCCTTCACTACTTAATTTTTTCCCTAGTTTTCTTTCCTTCCTTCTACCATTTTCTTTCCTTTCTTATGTTTTCTTGTTTCATTCCTTTCTTCCCTCTTACCTTTTCTTCCTTCCTTTGTTCCTTCATTAATTGTTTTTTCTTTCCCTTCTTCCTTCACTTGGTTCTATATCCTTCTTCCTTGCTTTCCTTCGTTGCCTCCCTTTTTCCTTCTATATTCATCCCTTTCCTTTTTTCCTTTCTTTTTTCTCCTCCTTTCTCTATTCTTTTCCTTCCATTTTCCTGTTTCTTCCTTCCTTTCTATTTTCCTTCTTTCCTTCCTTCCTTCCCTCCTTTCTCCCTTGCTCTTCTTTGCTTTTCTATTTTCTTTCTTCCTTCCATCCTTCCTCCCTTGATCCTCCCCCCATCCTTCCCTTTCCATCTGTTTCTTCCTTCCTTCTTCCTCCCTTTACTCTTTCTCTGTCGTTATCTCTTTCAACTTTTCTCTCTCGCTGTTCCGTCTTTTTTTCCTTCTGCTCTTCTATCTCTCTAATTCTTTCCACTTATTCTTCTTCCTTCCTTCCTCCCTTTCTTCCTTCTTCCCTTTTTTTCGTTTCCTATATCTTCTCTTCTTTTCTTTCTCCAAGTGTTTATTTATATCCTTTCCGTTTCTATTTCCTTTTTCACTCCATCCTCCCTTCTCCACTTCTTTCTCTAGTTCTCTCCCTTTATTTTCCCTTTCTCTCAATTTCCTTTTCCCTCCTCTTCATTTCTTCCTTTCCTTCTCCTATCCTTTTATCTTTCCTTCTCCCTCTTTCTTATCTCTTCCTTCCCTCCTCCTTCCTTCTCTCGTCATCCCCTTCTTTCTGTCTCTCTTCCCTCTCTACGCTTTTCCTCTCGTCTTCCTCTCTCACCTTTTCCTCTATCTTTTCTTTTCCATCCCTTTCTCCATTTATTTTCATTTTCCTGCACCCTTCGTTCTTTCCTTACCTTTTCTTCCTCCTAGAGCGAAGAGACGAGAGGAGATAAGGTTCTCTCTCTCTCTCTCTCTCTCTCTCTCTCTCTCTCTCTCTCTCTCTCTCTCTCTCTCTCTCTCTCTCTCTCTCTCTCTCTCTCTCTCTCTCTCTCTCTCTCTCTCTCTCTCTCTCTCTCTCTCTCTCTCTCTTTTCCCTTCTTTCCTTCCTTATATCGTTTTTTATCGCCTTCCTCATCCTTTTCCTCTCCCCTGAACAGAACTAGTCGTATTGGGAACTGAGTAGAGGAAGGAAGGAAGGAAGGAAGGAAGGAAGGAGGAAAGCAAACGTACTGGAAAATGAACGGGAAGGGAAAAAAGAGGAGGGGTATGACGCGAAGATTATACACAGTCATATAGGTGATGTTCTTTTATTCCCATCGTTTTCCCGTTATACCAAGGAGTAGGAGAGGAATTCGTTGTACTTGGGTCTGAACGCAAAGGGAGGAAGAGGAGAGGTAGAACGCTTAGGTAATACTGCTCAGTCAGGTGGTGATTCGTGACTGAGGAGGTGAATGTCTAACGTGGAGTGTAGGAACAACGGCTTGGATTTGTAACTTCACATAGCACCCAAAAGAAGGTGATAAGACAGCCGATTAGTGATGATGGCCGAGGAGATGAATAGATATTGTATAGTCTAAGAACCACTTGTAACCTAAGGGAAACTGTACATATGGAGGAGGTGAGGAAGGAAATGCTGCAAAGGTAATACACAGCCAGGTAAGGTGGTGATTCCGGCCAAGGAGAGGAGTGAACATGGTGATGCCTCTTCGCCCTCAGTCTCGCGTCCCTCCCTCCCGCCCAAGGCATCCGCGGCTTCCCTTTCCGCCCTCCTGAGCCCCGAGTCTTGAAATCTCTAGCGATATTTACATGGCAAAGACGCACTGGGATTCTATTATGTCCTCGAGAGAGAGAGAGAGAGAGAGAGAGAGAGAGAGAGAGAGAGAGAGAGAGAGAGAGATTCTACAAGTTTTAAACCTATAGGAAAACGGGAAAATAGAAAGTTATGTAAAAGATAAAGACGAAGAGAGAGAGAGAGAGAGAGAGAGAGAGAGAGAGAGAGAGAGAGATTCTATAAGTTTTAACCTAAATAAAAACAGGAAAATGGAAAGTTATGTAAAGACGAAGAGAGAGGAGAGAGAGAGGGTGAGGGGCTGGGAGTCTGACTGATGCGAGGGTGTGTCTGTGTGGTGGGGTGAAGGAGTGAGGTGGGGGGGGGAGTGCCGGCCAGACCCGTGGATATGATGGGAGGTCTGCGCGCCACGACTCCCATTAGCGACTATTGGATGTTGTGCTCATGTGAAAATACAAGTATGTCGCCATTCACCGCACCCTCCCTGGCCTCCCTCCTTCCCTCCTCCCTTCCCTCTCTTCTCCCTTCTTGCCCGCCCGCCGCACCCTCTCCCTTTCTGATCTCTCCCTCTCTCCCTCCCTTCACACTCCCTGCTCTCTCAATCTTTATCCCCTCTATTATCTTCCCTCTCTTCTTCACTTCTCTCCTTCCTTCCTTCCTTGCTTTCCATCCGACTTTCTCTCCTTCTCCATCCATTCCTCCCTTCTTCTCCCTTTTCTCCTTCCTTTCTTTCTCTCCCTACTTAGATTTCTTTCCTCCTTTCTCTTCTTCAGACGGTCTCCCTCAATATCATCCTCTTATTTTCTCCCTCCTTTTCTCTCTCTCTCTCTCTCTCTCTCTCTCTCTCTCTCTCTCTCTCTCTCTCTCTCTCTCTCTCTCTCTCTCTCTCTTCTTTGTCCTTACACTTTATCTTTCACTGTTTTCCCCTTCCTTCCTACCTCTTTCCATTCTTTCCTTCTCCTTTCATTTCCCTTCTTTCCTTCCCTACTCATCTTTCCTTTTGACTCTTTCTGTCTCACTCTCATTCTTATCCGTCTTTCCCCCCCTCACCCTCTCCTTCCTTCCTTCCTTCCCACATTCTATTGCTATTTTCATCTCGCCCTCCCTCCTTCCTTTTCTTCCACTCAATGATCTCCTTTTTCCATTCTCCTTTCTTCCTCTCCTTTCTTTACTCCTTCCCTTCTCGCATTTTTCCCTCTCTCTTCTTTCCTTCATTTCGGTTCCCCCTTCTCTACCTCAGTGTGTGTTTCTCCATTCTTCCTCTTCCTTTCTTTCCTTCTTCTCTTCTCGCATTTTATCACTCTCTCTTCCTTCCTTCACTTCGCCCCCACCTCTACCGTACCTTAGTGTGTGTGTGTGTGTGTGTGTGTGTGTGTGTGTGTGTGTGTGTGTGTGTGTGTGTGTGTAATTTACAATGGTCTGACCACGCACGGGTCTGGCGATCGCAAGTCAATACCCTTCCCGAATGTATGACGGATCTCTAAGTACGGCTTGAACCTCACACACGTGGGAGACGGGATACAGCCCCCCCTAAGTCCGACTGACACCCAGTACCCATTCACTGCTGGGTGGAATTAAAGGAGACTACTCTGACTGCCAATCCGTCTTCACTCCACCCTGGAATCGAACCTGGGACTTTTTGATTGTGAGGCAAGCGTGCTAACCACTGCACTACGGATACAACATAACAACCAACCAGTGAGTGAGCTTTTCTCTGCCTCCTCCTCCTCCTCCTCCTCCTCCTCCTCCTCCTCCTCCTCCTCCTCACCTGTGACTCTGCATAACGTGATCTGCTTAGGGAGATACGCAGCAGATCCGCCAAATTCACTCACATCTTGGCCACGAAGCAAGTGTGTGTGTGTGTGTGTGTGTGTGTGTGTGTGTGTGTGTGTGTGACCTCTTTTGAAAGGTAATTGCGTCACCTGTTACCGGAATTTATTTTTAAAAGAAATGTGTTATTATTATTATTATTATTATTATTATAATTATTATTATTGTTATTATTATTACTCCTACTACTACTACTAGCATCATCTTTATTATTATTATCTGTTCGTTGTATTCTGGTGGTTTTACGTTGTATATTAGACACACACACACACACACACACACACACACACAGGGAATATATGAAAATAATATCTTTAACTAAAGTGTGTTGTGACTGACGAAGGGAAAGGAAGGGAAGAGGGGAGAATGAAAGGGAAGGAAAGGGAAGAGAAGGGAAAAGAAGGAAAAAGGAAGGAAATGGTACGGAAAGCGAAGGGAGAAAAGGGGAAAGGAACAAAAAAAAATAAGTGGGAAGAAAATGGAATGGTCGGAAAGGAGAAAATAACAGGGAGAGAACCGAAAAAGCAGGATTGAAGGAAATGGAGAAGGAAAAAAAAGAAATGGGAGTGAAGAGAAATTAGGTGAAGAGAAGTAAGGAAATGGAAAAGAGGAGAAAGGGCAAAAAATGAAATGAAAAAAAAGGAAGATAAGATTAATAAAGGGATGAGAAGGCAAGGAAAAAAATAGAAGGGACGGGAAAATAAGGGAAAGAAAGAGCAAGGAGGGAAAAAAAGTGAAAGAAAGTAAAATGAAAGGAACGGAAAGAAAAGGGAACGAAAAGAATGGAAATCAATGGGAAGGGAATGGCACGAGAGGAAAGGGAGGGAAAGGAAGAGTTAGAGTATTGGTCTTGTGGGTAACGCAACAATGGCCTCCAAATTTGATCCTAAAAATAAATCACAGGTTAATGCCCTTATGTCCATTATGTAGAGCCGAGGCAGGGCAGGGCAGGGCAGGGCATACGTATTTAGGAGCGAGGACAACAGGTGCAGAATAAGGGTTGTATTATAAGACATTTCGTTGGCCAAAAGACACATATTTGACAAGGCTTTCGTAGGAGTTGTGGGCATTTCCCGGGGTAGTTTTATGACCCTGGTGGTAGTTTGACCCTTCCTCTGTACCATGAACGTAAAGAAACACTCATTAGAGCCCGACTAACCCCCTCTCTGACCTTTAGAAATAGCTGATGTGAGGAGCGACAGTGTCTTGTAATACCAACCTAAAAGTGACGGATGAAAGTAACCAATATGAGAATACCTAAGGGAAGACGGTGCACCAGACAAGGTAATGATGTTAAGAGGCTTGCGAAGCTTACATAATTATAAAGAATGGAAACTAGAGACACATGATGAAAATGAATGAAAATTTTGGGAGGACCCCGTGTCCTACACTAGAATTAAAAAAGACTGATGATTGTGATGAGTAAGATTAAGTTTAATTTTTTATATTACATTAAAAATCGTTACGAATATCTTATCTGATACTATTTATATTATTTCAAGTTATTGTTTTATGATCAGTGTTTTATTTATAGCAGGAATTTTGTATGTAAGTCCGTGAGTTCCTCCCCACCACGCCCACAACAGAGGGACGGGTAGTAGACGGAGACAGAAGAGAGGGAGGTTGCCCTAATTCACTCCTCTAGCCTTTATCCCTCCCCTAAGCGCTTCCTCCTCCTCCTCCTTTTCCCCCTCCTTCTCTTCTTCATCCCTTCCTCGCCTCTTAGCGCATCGTTACGCTCTCCTTCCCGTGATCCGTCTTGATAATGACTTCTTTCTCCTCTTCCTCCTCCTCCACATCCCCCCTACTCCTCCTCCTCTTCTTCTGCCTCCTCATGCCCTCCTCCTCTCCTCCTCCTCCTCCTGCTGGTGGCGTCATTAGTGTGTTTTCTGGTTATGGTTATTGTTTAGTGTTTTTGTTATGGTTTAAGGTCATTAATGTTTTTGCTGTTCTTTGTTGTCCTGCTATTTTTGTTATTATTGATGTTGTTCTTGTTGTTAATGTTTTTGCTGTTCTTTGTTGTCCTGATATTTTTGTTGTTATTGATGTTGTTATTGTTGTTGTTGTTGGTGGTGGTGGTGCTATATTCCATGTCTTGTTGATCTTTTTTTTCCTCCTTTATTTTTTTTGCTCTTTTTTCTTTCTCCCATCATCACTTATTATTATTATCGCCTTTTTATAGCCTTGTTTTTGTAATTTTCTTGTTCTTCGTCTTACTTCTTTTCTTCTTCATTTTCACTCCAAGTTTTTGTCGCTTTTTGCTGTTTTGCTCAGTGTCCCGAACAGCTCCACCATTTTGTCGTCCTATTCTTAGCTGTGTGTTTTGCCTCTTCCCATCAACACCAATCGGTTGTTAACTTAAGCAGGGGTGATGCATTCAAAGGGTGCAACATCAGTTATATAAGCTCTATGCAATTCATCTTGTTTTTACACAGCTGTCAGAACTGATTCAACAGGTGTTTGTAAAAAAAAAAAAAAATTCAAGAAGAAGCTCGCAAGGAAAGTTTGCTGTACGTGTTGTTTCAGTATATATTCAAGGGAACATTATACAAAAAGGGGCAGAAAGAATAGGCGTCAATGGAGGTGGTGGTGGTGGTGGTGGTGGTTGTGGTGGTGATTTAGTAGGTAGTAATAAAAATGCTCTTTGTTTTCGTTGTTTTAAACGTTACTGCTGAGAATAATCTCCACAATAATTATCATGCTTTTGTTCTTATAAAAGTGGATAATATTTTTCTTGTGTGTGTGTGTGTGTGTGTGTGTGTGTGTGTTGTGTTGTGTTGTGTGTATGTGTGTGTGTGTGTGTGTGTGTTGTGTTGTGTTGTGTTGTGTTGTGTTGTGTTGTGTGTGTGTGTGTGTGTGTGTACAAATGCATGTAGTTTTCAGAGAGAGAGAGAGAGAGATAGAGTAATACAGCTATAGCATGCGTAGGGACAGGGAGGGAGGGGAGAGAGAGGTAATTTTAAAAGGGAAGGAGTGGAAAAGGTAGGGAGGAGGAGGAAGAAGAGGAGGAGGAGGAGGAGGAAGAAGAGGAGGAGGAGGAGGAGGAGGAGGTGTGTTGCTGATCCCCACGTCATAGCGCTGCAACACCATCATCATCACCACCACCACCACCACACCACCACCACTACCACCAACACCACCATCACCATCACTAATGGCCACATAGAGAGAGGGAGAGGAAGGGGAAAAACTAGGGGGGTGGAGTTGAGGGGAGAGTTTAGTTGCTCTGGAGGGGAAACTGTAACCAAGGGTTGATGGGATGGGTGACAAGGTTAGGGTAAGGGTAAGGGGGGGAGAGTGAGAGAGGAAGGCTGGTGTAGTTAAAGAGTGAGGGAAAGGGGAGCGCGGTAGATGGGGTGAGGATGAAATTGTGCTTTAAACGGTGAGGGTGTGAACTCGAATCGGGATTGAGGGGGGGAAGGGAAAATGGCGGGATGGATGGAGGAATGGAGTAAGGAAAAGTGGGAAATATACGGTAGGACTGAAAGCGGAAATAAAAGAGGAAGCATGAGTATGTGGAAGAGAAGGCAAGATAATGATGTTAGCTAGTAGCATTTTTTCCAGCTTTTAATGATTTAGTCTGTTCGTCAGGTATTTTAATGATCTGCAGAGGATGGAACCAGCGCTGACCCTTGCGGTGCTCCTCTCGTAACAGGAAGCCACTCCGAGTCTTGTCCATTGAGCAATGCACATTTCTTTCTTCCAATGTAAAATTCACACGGTCAGGTTAATTTTGATATTCGCTGACCGTTACTTATTGAGAAGATATCCGTGCCGTACCTTATCGAAAGCTCCATGAAAGTAGGTATATAACATTACTTAAAATATGGTGACCCCAGGTTTCATATATACCGTGGAATATGTCTAGTGAGTTTGTCAAGCAAGAGCGCTTGTTCCTGAAACCGTGACTGGTGTCGGGAGATGATACTATTATTATCTAGGTACTCTAGGAACTTGACTTATATTGTTCAGCAGGAGATAAGACTTTACAGGAGCTAAGGAAAGAAGAGTCTTAAGATTGAGAGAGAGAGAGAGAGAGAGAGAGAGAGAGAGAGAGAGAGAGAGAGAGAGAGAGAGAGAGAGAGAGAGAGAGAGAGAGAGAGAGAGAGAGAGAGGATACGAAGAAAGAAATGGAGTGTCTGGTAAAGTGGAGCAGAAAGAAGAGAAGGAAAGGGAAGGGAAGGAGCAAGTAAATATGAGGAAGAAGGAGAGAAGTGAGGTAAGAAGGAGGTAGGATAGGGTGATTGAGAGGGTGAGGAAAGTGGTGGAGGAAGAAAGAAAGGCAATACACTGGGATGGTGAAGAGAGGAACGGGTAAAAAAGAGGGGATTGGCGGCCTGTGGATGGTGAGTGGTCTACCTGCTCGCTGAGGGGAACAAAGAGAATAGTCGAACTGAGGGGAAAAAGAGAAAGGAGTTGTTTTGGGGTGACGGGGAAAGAATCGTTGTTAAGGAAGGAGGGAAGGAGGTGACATGAAAAAGGCATCTTGAGGAGTCTAAATGGGAAAACAGAGAGGGAGGGGCTGTCTAAGGGGAGATAAGGGGATTAGATTGAGTGGAGTGCTTGTCTAGAAGGAGGTAATGGGAATAGTAGTTGGGGTAGATTATGCGTTAGAAGGTTTCTTAGCTATAGGAATCATTGGGGTTGAGCGAGGTGAAGAGAGGAAGAGGGAGAAGAGTGTTGTTTTAGTAGGTAAGGAATGGTAGGGGAATTGAGTACTTGTTTGGGGGTGAGGAAGAGAAGGAAAAAGGGAAAATTCGTAGAAGGGGATGAGGATGAGAAAGTGGGAGAAGAACAAGGGGGGAAAAGGGAGATGAAAAACAGCAAATATCAAATGGGAGAGAGTGAGGGAGAAAGGGTTTTGCTAAGGGGGGCAGGGGTGTAGGTTAAGTGAAGGGAAGGGGTGGAGAGAAGAGAGGTTGTGGGAGGAGGGGAAAAGGGAAAGGTGGTGCTGTTGGTGGAAAGAGGAGGGGGAGAAAAGTGGAAGAGTGAGGGTCAGAGGTCGTCTAACTTGGTGTGAAGGGAAGGGGGAAGGGAGGGTGCTGGTGAGGGAGGTTAGGGTCAAGTGTAGGACTCGCCGTCGTTACGTAATGGGGAAGGGGAAAAGTAGGGGTCATGGTTGAGGGTGAGAGAGGGGAGGATCATCTAACTTGGGGTGAAGGGGAGAGGGAAAGGAAGGGTGTTAGTGAGGGGGGTTTGGATGAAGTGTAGGAGTCGCCGTCGCTACGTTATGGGGAAGGGGAAAGGTAGGGGTCATGGTTGAGGGTGAGAGAGGGGAGGGTCATCTAACTAGGGGTGAAGGGGAGAGGGAAAGGAAGGGTGTAGTAGTCGTCGTCGTTGCGTGAGGGGGCAAGAGAAGGGGAGTGGTCATAGATGCAGGGTGGGAGAGGAGAGGGAAGAGGAGGGCCATCTAACTAGGGATGAAGAGGAAGGGGGGAGCGGAAGGGTGATGGTGAGAGAGGTTAGGGTGAAGTGTAGTGGTCGCCGTCGTAACGTGAGAGGAAAAGAGAAGGGGAGAGGTCATAGTTGCGGGGTGAGGGAGGAGAGGGAAGGGGAGGGGAGGGCCGTGACGGGGGCGAGGCAGGTAATGGCGCTTCATGGCATTGGCTGGCGGGGGAACGTGGTCATATTTTTAAAGGTGAGGACTCGCTGTTCACGCTGAAAGACACCGCCGAAAAGCCTCACTGGCGTTAGGACCACTGCTGCTACTGGTGGTGCTGCTGCCGCCACTACTACTGCTACTACAACTACCACTACTACTACTTGTACTATTACTACAACTACTAATACTATTGCTGTTGCTAACATTTTAAGAAGAAAAACAAAAACAGCAGCAACAACAACAATAACAAAAAACAAACACAGCAAAAACAGCATTTACTTCTACTGCTACTACTTTAACGACAAAATAACAATAGCAACTACTATTACTACCACTAGGTACTACTACCACTAGGTACTACTACCACTAGGTACTACTACTACTACTACTACCACTAGGTACTATAACTACTACTACTACTACTACTACTACTCTGCTGCTGCTGTTGCTGATGGTGATAACCTACTCCAGTCTTTCGAAACATCCTTTGTTAAGGTTAATGAATGTACATTATATTCTTAATGGATGTTTTAGTGCATCATAACTGATTCAGCCAACATCATAACGTTAAGGTTTTTCTATTTGTCTCTTGTCATTTGTGTAGCATTTTAGAAGATTAGTTAGTGAGGAAAAACAGATATTGTAAGAGAAGTCAGGGAGCCAGAAGATCTGGTAAAAGTAAAGTTGGGAGCATGCACCATAGCTGCGCAAAGCGGCGGTGCTCATCTCCGTCCCGTTGGCTCTTTGATCCTGTGGTGGTAGAGAACCCATTTATCAGACACAGGGCCAGTGTAGCATCCGGGATACCACAGCTAACCTTCCCAGGATTCCGCAGTTACCCATTTATCGACCATCCCGAAAGGAAGAATGAACAGCTGGGTGGGCTGCACGCCGATTGGCCAGGCTGAAATTCGATTCCAGGCCCGCAGTTTCGTAGTTAGGGACGCTGACCACTGCACCACGGAGGCGCATAGAATCAGGTGGAGAGACAAGATAAGAGCATTTGCCGGAGCAGAATGTAATACACCAGTATCAAACGGAGGAAGGTGAAGCACGTCGGGAAAGGCATTATTCTGCAGAGGACTATTAATGGTTGAAGTTGATTTTTTATCAAGGCGTCACATTATAGTGAAGGCATATATGTATTATATATCATTGTATAGTATTCTATATTGAATAGTACTGTATAGATGGTTTATATTGAAAGTAACTCATAATCCTTGCACTGAAGTAAATAGTACGATAATCTTTCGCTATGTTCGTGCGTTTGAACATTCAACATTATTTTCACTAAAGTGAGCTCCCATAAGTTTTTTTTTTTACAAGATTGAGATGTATAATAATAATTAAAATACTGTGTCGCTTTAGCGTGCGGTTTACCTCACTATTTACACTTTAGCGTGCGGTCTACCACCATATTTACAATTCAGGGTGCAGTCTAAGGCTCTTCGTGTCATCAGCTCTCCTCCCCCTACTGATAGTCTTCTACCTCTTAAATTTCGCCGCGATGTTGCCTCTCTTTCTATCTTCTATCGATATTTCCACGCTGACTGCTCTTCTGAACTTGCTAACTGCATGCCCCCCCCCCCCTCCCGCGGCCCCGCTGCACACGACTTCCTACTCATGCTGTTCCCTACACTGTCCAAACCCCTTATGCAAGAGTTAACCAGCATTTTCACTCTTTCATCCCTCACGCTGGTAAACTCTGGAACAATCTTCCTTCATCTGTATTTCCTCCTGCCTACGACTTGAACTCTTTCAAGAGGAGGGTATCAGGACACCTCTCCTCCCGAAATTGATCTTTCTTTCGGCCACCTCTTTTAATTCTTTTTTGGGAGCAGCGAGTAGCGGGCTTTTTTTTATTATTGTTTTCTTTTTTGTGTGCCCTTGAGCTGACTCCTTTGTTGTAAAAAAAAAAAAGTCTACCTCAACCTTATACTGCAGGATGATGAAAAACAAGTTGAATAGTGGTAAATAATGATTTATTATTATCCAGAAGATTGTCTTCTCGTAAAAAGGCAACTGATGCTTTCTCCTTCAAAATGACACGTGTTTAGAAATCTTTTAAGAGCATTGCAGTAAGCAGAATGAGTCATACTGGTGTTATCGGCTTCAATGAAAGGAGGATACTGATGTGAGTGTTCCTTGATTGCCCTTCTTGAAGACTGGTCAAGAGCACTCAGGTGACAAGACAAAAATATACGGGAAGGTACCAGTCGGGTGTAGGGGTGGCGGGACGGATGGAATTGGACAAGACGATGGAGGAAGTTTGGAAAGAGAGATATTAATAAGGGACAGAGGGAGGGGAAGGGCTGGGAAGGGAAGGGAAGCCAGGGAGTAGTTGACAAATAAGGTAGTGGATGAAATAGTCAGATGGAGAGGTGGCAGAACGGATGAAAGGGGACAAAAGGCGAGTAAGAAACTTTGTTAGGACAGATTAGGAAGTGACAGAAGAAGGGAAAGTGCTGGGAAAGGAAGAGGAGCCAGGCAGTAGTTGACAAATAAGGAAATGGTTAGATGAAGCGTTGGCGGCGGACGGAAGGGGACTATGCAGTGGAGAAAGTTTGGTAAGAGGGATTAGTAAGGGACAGAGGGAGGGAAACGATTAGGAGGGGAAGAGGAGGCAGGCAGTAGTTGGCAAATAAGGTAGATGGAGAAGTGACGTAACGGATAAGAGAGGATAAGTCGATGGATAAAGTTTGGTAAGAGAGAGATTAATGAGGGAGAGAAGGAGGGGAAGGGAATGGGAGGCGGGGAGTATTTGACACGTAAAATAGCGAATGAGTGGGAAAAAAATACCATGGAGGGGGTCCAGCTAATACGATAGAACATTGACAAGCTTGAGGAGGATAGACTCTTGGTTAGGCCTAGCAGGTGACAAGTAATAGATGTACAGGAACCCTCATAATTATTTAGGCGGACTGGTTGCGTCAAGACTGTTTCCTTATATCACGATGGTCTGTTTCCTTCTTCCCTTCCTGTTTCCTTATATCACGATGGTCTGTTTCCTTCTTCCCTTCCTGTTTCCTTATATCACGATGGTCTGTTTCCTTTCTTCCCTTCCTGTTTCCTTATATCACGATGGCCTGTTTCCTTTCTTCCCTTCCTGTTTCCTTATATCATGATGGTCTGTTTCCTTCTTCCCTTCCTGTTTCCTTATATCACGATGGTCTGTTTCCTTTCTTCCCTTCCTGTTTCCTTATATCACGATGGTCTGTTTCCTTTCTTCACTTCCTGTTTCCTTATATCATGATGGTCTGTTTTCTTTCTTCCTTTCCTGTTTCCTTATATCATGATGGTCTGTTTTCTTTCTTCCTTTCCTGTTTCCTTATATCATGATGGTCTGTTTCCTTTCTTCCTTTCCTGTTTCCTTATATCATGATGGCCTGTTTTCTTTCTTCCTTTCCTGTTTCCTTATATCACGATGGTCTGTTTCCTTTCTTCCTTTCCTGTTTCCTTATATCATGATGGCCTGTTTTCTTTCTTTCTTTCCTGTTTCCTTATAATGATGGTCTGTTTCCTTTCTTCCTTTCCTGTTTCCTTATATCACGATGGTCTGTTTTCTGTCTTCCCTTCCTGTTTCCTTTCTTCCCTTCCTGTTTCCTTATATCATGATGGTCTGTTTCCTTTCTTCCTTTCCTGTTTCCTTATATCACGATGGTCTGTTTCCTTTCTTCCTTTCCTGTTTCCTTATATCATGATGGTCTGTTTCCTTTCTTCCTTTCCTGTTTCCTTATAATGATGGTCTGTTTTCTGTCTTCCTTTCCTGTTTCCTTATATCACGATGGTCTGTTTCCTTTCTTCCTTTCCTGTTTCCTTATATCACGATGGTCTGTTTCCTTTCTTCCTTTCCTGTTTCCTTATATCACGATGGTCTGTTTCCTTTCTTCCTTTCCTGTTTCCTTATAATGATGGTCTGTTTTCTGTCTTCCCTTCCTGTTTCCTTATATCATGATGGTCTGTTTCCTTTCTTCCTTTCCTGTTTCCTTATATCATGATGGTCTGTTTCCTTTCTTCCTTTCCTGTTTCCTTATATCACGATGGTCTGTTTCCTTTCTTCCTTTCCTGTTTCCTTATATCATGATGGTCTGTTTCCTTCTTCCCTTCCTGTTTCCTTATATCATGATGGTCTGTTTCCTTTCTTCCTTTCCTGTTTCCTTATATCATGATGGTCTGTTTCCTTCTTCCCTTCCTGTTTCCTTATATCATGATGGTCTGTTTCCTTCTTCCCTTCCTGTTTCCTTATATCATGATGGTCTGTTTCCTTCTTCCCTTCCTGTTTCCTTATATCATGATGGTCTGTTTCCTTTCTTCCTTTCCTGTTTCCTTATATCATGATGGTCTGTTTCCTTCTTCCCTTCCTGTTTCCTTATATCATGATGGTCTGTTTCCTTTCTTCCTTTCCTGTTTCCTTATATCATGATGGTCTGTTTCCTTTCTTCCTTTCCTGTTTCCTTATATCATGATGGTCTGTTTGCTTTCTTCCCTTCCTGTTTCCTTATATCATGATGGTCTGTTTCCTTTCTTCCTTTCCTGTTTCCTTATATCACGATGGTCTGTTTCCTTTCTTCCCTTCCTGTTTCCTTATATCATGATGGTCTGTTTCCTTTCTTCCCTTCCTGTTTCCTTATATCATGATGGTCTGTTTCCTTTCTTCCTTTCCTGTTTCCTTATATCATGATGGTCTGTTTCCTTCTTCCCTTCCTGTTTCCTTATATCATGATGGTCTGTTTCCTTTCTTCCCTTCCTGTTTCCTTATATCATGATGGTCTGTTTCCTTTCTTCCTTTCCTGTTTCCTTATATCATGATGGTCTGTTTCCTTTCTTCCCTTCCTGTTTCCTTATATCATGATGGTCTGTTTCCTTTCTTCCCTTCCTGTTTCCTTATATCATGATGGTCTGTTTCCTTTCTTCCTTTCCTGTTTCCTTATATCACGATGGCCTGTTTCCTTTCTTCCTTCCTTTCATTCATTATTTTCTTTCCTTTCCTTCATATCCCATTCCCACTCCTCCCTTTCCTTCCTTCCCGGTCAGTACCATCTCGTGTTTGCTTATCGCCCTCTGTTTCTCCTCTTTCCCCCTCCAACAACCCTTCCCTGGGCCACGTTTTCTCCTTCCCCTTTTTCCTCCTGCCTTCCCTTCCCTTCCCTTCCCTTCCCATCAATTTCCCCCTTCCCTTCCTCTTCTCCATCCAGTACCTTCTCTCGTGTCCTTCCCCGCTCTTCCCTTCCCTTCCCATCAATTTCCCCCTTCCTTTCCTCTTCTCCATCCAGTACCTTCCCCCTTTTCCTTCCCCGCTCTTCCCTTTCCTCTGTCCCTTCTTTCCCTTACCATGCTCCTCCCCCTTTCCCCTTCCCCCCGCCCCCTCCTCCTCTCCTTCCCCTTTCTATCCTACCTTACAATCCCTCCCCTTCCTTTCCCTTCCTTTCCCCCTCCCCTTCGCCCTCTCCATTCACTACCTTCTCTCCCTACCTACCCTGCCCTTCCCCTTTCCACCCTACCTTACCATCCCTCCCCTTCCTTTCCCTTCCTTTCCCCCTCCCCTTCGTCCTCTCCACCCACTACTTTCTCTCCTTGCCTACCCTGCCCTTCCCCTCCCTCTTCCCCTTCTTTCCCTCACCTTACTCCTCCCCCTTCCCCCCACCCCCTCCTCCGCGTCTCCTTCCCCTTTCCATCCTACCTTACAATCCCTCCCCTTCCTTTCCCTTCCTTTCCCCCTTCCCTTCGTCCTCTTCATCCTCTACCTTCTCTCCTTGCCTACCCTGCCCTTCCCCTCCCTCTGTCCCTTCATTCCCTTCCCCTACTCCCCCCTTCCCCCCGCCCCTTCCTTTGCGTTTCCTTCCCCTTTCCATCCTACCTTACCATCCCGCCCCTTCCTTTGCGTTTCCATCACCTTTCGATCCTACCTTACCATCCCTCCCCTTCCTTTCCCTTCCTTTCCCCATCCCCTTCGACCTCTCCATACACTACCTTCTCTCCTTACCTACCCTGCCCTTCCCCTCTCTCTGTCCATTTCCGTTCCCCTACTCCCACCTTCCCCCCGCCCCTCCTCCTCTCCTTCCCCTTTCCATCCTATCTTACCATCCCTCCTTCCCTTCCTTCCTTTCCCCTTCCTTTCCCCTCCCATCCACTACCTTCTCTCCTTACCTACCCTGCCCCTCCCTCCCTCTGTCCCTTCATTCCTTACCCTCCTCCCCCCTTCCCCCCCCCCCCTCCTCCGCGTCTCCTTCCCCTTTCCATCCTACCTTACAATCCCTCCCCTTCCTTTTCCTTCCTTTCCCCCTCCCCTTCGCCCTCTCCATTCACTACCTTCTCTCCTTACCTACCCTGCCCTTCCCCTCCCTCTGTCCCTTCCTCCCTCCGCACCCTCCCCCCCTCCCGGCTCTCCGTGCAGTAAGCTTTCTCCCTCCCCTGCACCGTCGTGATTGGCGGCTCGCGTGCCGTGACCAATGGCCACTTAGAGGCAAAAAGGTGGAATTATGGCCGGTGAGTTAGAGGCCCACGAACCTTACCTGATGCCTTGCCCTTACACCCAATTAGACCCCCTCCGACCCTCTCACCGCACCCTTTTCCCCTTCTGCTTCCTCCCCTCCTCTGTTTTCTTCTCTTTCTCTCCTGTTCTTCTTTATTTCTATTTATTTTTATTCTTCCTTCGTTGTGTTCTTTCAGTCGTGTCGTCTTTCTCTGTTATGGTTTTGTCTGGTATAATTGTTCATATCTTCCCTTGTTCTTATTGTTCTTGTTCTTGATCTTGTCCTCCTTCTTTTTCTTCCAATTCATCTTCATCATCATCTTCTTCTTCTTCATCTTCTTCTTCCACTTGGTCTCCTTCCTCTTCATCATATCTCAACATTTATTTCTTTTCCTTCCTCTTTATTTTTCTCCCTCTCTGATTGTTTTTGATAGTAGTGGTGGTGGTGGTGATGGTGGTTTGGTTGTCGATGTTGTCTTTGTTGTTGTTATTATGGTGGTGGTTGTAATGGTTGTAGGAATATTCGTTGATGTCATTCTGTTGGTGGTGGTTTTGGTGGGGGTCTCTAAAAATATGTGGTGATTGATGTTTTTATTTTTTTTTGGGGGGGGGATGAGTGTGGTAGCGGTTGTGATGATTGTGGTAGTGGTGGTGATGATGAATGGGAGTCTAGTGGAGGGGGTGATGGTCATGACGATGGTGGTGATGATGATAATTGTGCTGATAGTGGTGGTGATTGGAAGCCTGGTGGTGGTGATGGTGGTGGTATTGGTGGTGCTTGTTTTTATGATATTTTTTTTGTGTGTGGTTATGAATAGAAACGAGAAAGTAATAAAGAAAAAAAAAGGAGTGTTGGAGGAAGCAGAGATATTATTATTATTATTATTATTACCTATTATTATTAGTAGTAGTAGTAGTAGTAGTAATAGTAGTAGTAGTAGAAGTAGTAGAAGTAGAAGTAGTGGTAGTAGTAGTTATGGCAGTGATGATTTTTATAATAATATTTGCTGTTTATAAATTCGTGAGATGTGTGTTGGTAGAGACGGTGAAGGTAAAAAGTCTTGGAAATAGTGCAGTTTGTGATGGCAGGCGCATTCCTAGTCATGGAAATGGTGAACATGGTGGTGGAGATGATGGTGTATTGATAGTGAAGGTGGAAAAACTCACCATAGTCAAGGTTATCGTGGAACTCATGAGGATAATGATGGTGGTAGCAATTGTGGTGGAAGGAATTGTGGTGGTAATGTTGGAGATAATAATAATAGCGATGGTGGTAGGGAGGGTAATGGTGGTGATGGGGGTGATGGTAGTGGTGGTGGTGGTGATGGTGGAGGAAGGAATAGCGGGAGTGCGTGGTGGAGATAATAATAATAATACTGGCGGTGGTTTGGGTAAGTTATCCTGATGGTGGTTGTGAGACGTGTTTGTGTTGATCTCGGCCGCGGTGGTAGTGGTGTGAGGAGGGGGTCATCGTGGTTATGGCGGCGGTGGTGGAGGTGTGAGGAGGGGGTCATCGTGGTTATGGCGGCGGTGGTAGTGGTGTGAGAGGGTCATCGTGGTTATGGCCGCGGTGGTAGTGGTGTGAGGAGGGGGTCATCGTGGTTATGGCGGCGGTGGTAGTGGTGTGAGGAGGGGGTCATGGTGGTTATGGCGGCGGTGGTAGTGGTGTGAGGAGGGGGTCATCGTGGTTATGGCGGCGGTGGTAGTGGTGTGAGGAGGGGGTCATCGTGGTTATGGCGGCGGTGGTAGTGGTGTGAGGAGGGGGTCATGGTGGTTATGGCGGCGGTGGTAGTGGTGTGAGGAGGGGGTCATCGTGGTTATGGCGGCGGTGGTAGAGGTGTGAGGAGGGGGTCATCGTGGTTATGGCGGCGGTGGTAGTGGTGTGAGGAGGGGGTCATCGTGGTTATGGCGGCGATGGTAGTGGTGTGAGGAGGGGGTCATCGTGGTTATGGCGGCGGTGGTAGTGGTGTGAGGAGGGGGTCATCGTGGTTATGGCGGCGGTGGTAGTGGTGTGAGGAGGGGGTCATGGTGGTTATGGCGGCGGTGGTAGAGGTGTGAGGAGGGGGTCATGGTGGTTATGGCGGCGGTGGTAGTGGTGTGAGGAGGGGGTCATCGTGGTTATGGCGGCGGTGGTAGTGGTGTGAGGAGGGGGTCATGGTGGTTATGGCGGCGGTGGTAGTGGTGTGAGGAGGGGGTCATCGTGGTTATGGCGGCGGTGGTGGAGGTACTTATTCTGCCTTTGCGAGCGTGGCGTTGCATCCTTCACCTTGCAGCGGAACGAAAATAAGCTAAGGCTGAAACACGCGTCTTGCTCTATCCTCCTTTCCCTCTCCTTACATTCTTATTTTAATTCCGTCTGTTTCCATTTCTTCCCCTTCCCTTTCCTTCCTTCCCTTCCTTCCCTTTTCCCTTCATTTCCTTTCCCATTCCGTCTTTCCCCATTTCTTCCCCTTCCCTTTCCTTCCTTCCCATCCTTCCATTTTCCCTTCATTTCCTTTCCCATTCCGTCTTTTCCCATTTCTTCCCCTTCCCTTTCCTTCCTTCCCTTCCTTCCCTTTTCCCTTCATTTCCTTTCCCATTCCGTCTTTTCCCATTTCTTCTCCTCCCCTTTCCTTCCTTCCCTTCCTTCCCTTTTCCCTTCATTTCCTTTCCTATTCTCTCCCTTTATTTCCCTTCCCTTCTCTTCCCTTTCTTTCCCTTCCATTTTGTTATTTTATCCTTCTTTTTGCTTCCCTTTCATTCTTCTCCCTTCCCTTCCCATCTCCTTCCTTCCCTACCCTTTTCTTCCTCTCTCTTCCATTTCCTTCTTTTCCCTTCCCTTCCCTTCCTTCCCTTTTCCCTTCATTTCCTTTCCCATTATCTCTCTTTATTTCCCTTCCCTTTCCTTCCTTCAATTCCTTCCCTTTTCCCTTCATTTCCTTTCCCATTCTCTCCCGTAATTTCTCTTCCCTTTCTTTTCCTTCCATTTCGTTATTGTTCCTTCTGTTTGCTTCCCTTTCCTTCTCCTCCCTTCCCTTCCCTTCCCATCTCTTTCCTTTCCTACCCTTTTCTTCCTCTCCCTTCCCTTTCATTCTTCTCCCTTCCCTTCCCTTCCTTCCCTTTTCCCTTCATTTCCTTTCCCATTCTCTCCCTTAATTTCCCTTCCCTTCTCTTCCCTTTCTTTTCCTTCCATTTCGTTATTTTTCCTTCTGTTTGCTTCCCTTTCCTTCTCCTCCCTTCCCTTCCCTTCCCATCTCTTTCCTTTCCTACCCTTTTCTTCCTCTCCCTTCCCTTTCATTCTTCTCCCTTCCCTTCCCTTCCTTCCCTTTTCCCTTCATTTCCTCTCCCATCCTCCCTTTATTCCCTTTCCCTTCTCTTCCCTTTCTTTTCCTTCCATTTCGTTATTTTTTCCTTCTTTTTGCTTCCCTTTCATTCTTCTCCCTTCCCTTCCCATCTCTTTCCTTTCCTACCCTTTTCTTCCTCTCCCTTCCATTTCCTTCCTTTCCCTTCCCTTCCCTTCCTTCCCTTTTCCCTTAATTTCCTTTCCCATTCTCTCCCTTTATTTCCCTTCCCTTCTCTTCCCTTTCTTTCCCTTCCATTTCGTTGTTTTTTCCTTCTTTTTGCTTCCCTTTCATTCTTCTCCCTTCCCTTCCCATCTCTTTCCTTTCCTACCCTTTTCTTCCTCTCCCTTCCATTTCCTTCTTTTCCCTTCCCTTCCCTTCCCTTCCCTTCCCTTCCCTTCCCTTTCCTTTCCCTCCCTTCCCTTTCCTTTCCCTTCCCTTCTCTGCCCTTCCCTCCCTTTCCCTTTCCTTCCCTTCCCTTCCCCTCACTTCGCTTTCCAATCCTTCCCTTTTCTTTTTTCTTTCTGTTCCATTCACCTCCTGTTTTCATATTTAATTCCGCCCTTTCCCCTTATTTTACGCTTCCCTGCCCTTTTCCTTCTTCTTTACCCTTCTTTTCCTCTCTTTGATTTCCTTTCCTCTCCTTTCTTCTCCTTTCCCTTCCCGTTTATTTCCTTTTCCTTTCCATTCCTGTCCCCTTTTAATCCTTTCTTTTCCTTTATCTTGCCTTCTCTACCCTACCCTACCCTTTCCTTTCTAGTTATTTATTCATATTTATTCATTCATTTTATTATTTTCCCACCATCTTCCTTCCCTTTCC
>NC_066540.1:8501321-8551321 GCF_024679095.1 Eriocheir sinensis | reverse complement strand
TACTCAAATAGGAATAGAAAAACCCTTAGAATTGAGTAAAAAACAATACACACACACACACACACACACACACACACACACACACACACACACACACACACACACACACACACACACACACATTTCATTTCTGCCGGGCAAGTTACCTTGCCAACAGAACGGTCCCGAGGTACACGCTCATGCCGAGCTCAGAGCAAAGAGCAGAAACTCACGTGTCCACTAAGGAAGAGGCTTATCGTCGACCTGACTGTCAATAGAAATCCGTTTAGGCACACGCAAGAGAAGTATTTTTCTGCAAGTCCTCCATTCCTGGGCTTATCTGTCATTGGTATCAGACGCCATTCAGAATGTGTTTGTGGGATATTTTAAGAGGTATACGATGACAGAAAGAGACTGTTGTGCTCCTTTGTCCTTTTGCCAAACATGATAGAGGCTTCAGCTTTCAATAGAAATGGAAATTGGGAGAAAGTAAGGATTGTATGGCTAGATTTTTAATCTTAGCAGACGGAAATGGCGTCAAAGCTTACAGCAAAGTTTATAAATCCAGTAAGCTACCATAGTTAGCTTTTCATTCATCTTGAACCGAGAATTGTATCGTTGACAAAGTTTGAAAGTCCAGCAAAGTGCAACGTCCATTTTACATGTATACGGAAATAAAAATAAAGTAAGCGTTGTACAAATGGCAAGGTTTGAAAACCTAGCACAGTATAATTCTTAATTATTTTATCTACTTTAATAGAGAAGGGTAGGCTTATATGGCAAAGTTTGAAAACTCAGTCCTGTCCAATTTCCAGCCATTTATTCTTACGGAAGTAAGATTTGTATATATGGCAACGCCTGAAAACTCCATGAACTCATACAAGTATGTTTAGCGAAGATAAAAGAACAACAGAAAATAGTAGATTGTATAAAATCTTACCTTTATTCAGTAGATATTTTGTTTGGCCGCTACATTACAGAAAGGGTTCAGAATTGACATGAAAATATCAAGTTAGTTTCGAGCAGTGAGACTCGGGGTGGGGGTGGGGGGGCATGCAAGGCATGCAGCTAGCACCTTTAAAGGGACAATATACCCAAATGTGACGGGAAAAAAGGCAATATTGAGGCAGACAGTGACACGAAATGGAGAGTTGGTGGTATTGTTTTTGGCATGTCTGTTGAAGAGTTTATAAGACATGAGACCTATCACAGAGTTTTACGGGCATCTTCGTGGAAGGAAATGAAGTAATGAGGCAAATTAAAAGTGTTGGTTTGGGCATAGCTGGTAAATTAGGGAAGTTATGGAACCATGTAATTGTACTGATTGGGCATGTCTGATGAAGTAAAGTAGGGAGAGCAAAATCTAAATAGGCGTGCCTGCTATAGGAGTGGAGCCGCTAATTCGACGGTTGATGTAATATTGGTTTGGGACATGTCCGTGAAGGGAAGCGTAGTCATGAATCGCCAAGCAAATTGTTTAGAGTTTGTCTAACAAAAAGGAGTTTGGAGCCGTTGTGAATGTAGTTTAGAACACTGCACCTGATAGTATTATTTGGGGCATGACTGAAGAAGCGGTGTTGAGGTGGCAATGGAGTCAAATTTTAGAGCAAAGTTTAGAAGTCCAGCCGACCACCATAGCCATTTTTCATTCATATAGAAATGGAGACTGAGAAACGTGTATTTGACCAATTTTGAAAGTCCAGCAAAATGCAACTCCCGTTTCTTTATTCATACGGATATAGAGTTGTTTGAAACATAAAAACATAAGAACGTAAGGAGTCTGCATTAGGCCGGTAGGCCTATACAATGTAGTTCCAGTAGACCTAGCCCCACCTTACCTCACTATCCATGAATTTATCCAACCTCTTCTTGAATGAATCTATGGTATTGGCACTCACAACGTGACTGCCAAGCTTGTTCCACTCATCCACGACTCTATTGGTAAACCAATTCTTGCCTGTCTTTGTTGAATCTGAATTTTTATAACTTAAAACCATTGCTACTTGCCCTACCTGGCTCTTTTACAACCAAAACTCTATTAATATCCCGCTTATTAAAGCCCTTCATCCATTTATAAACTTCGATCAAGTCTCTTCGTAACCTTTGCCTTTCTAGAGAATGCAGATTTAAATGCTTAAGCGGTTCTAACATTCTGATATCCATTAAATAGTATGTGTGTAGTATTTGAGAAGGCGGTGGCTAAGTGGTTAGCGTGCTGGCCCCGCATTCACCGCGTTCTGTACGACGCGGGTTCGAATCCGCCGCTACCACCTGGGATGTTTCAGTCACCGCCGATTGGCCTAATACTACCCACATGCTGTCCTGAAGACCACCTATCAACCCGGACTCTAGAAGAACCGTCCAAGTCATTCAAGAATGAGCTCTGGGGAGCAGCATGAGCCAAGAGAAGGTGGCGCTACTATAAACTCTTGCCTGCACCCAGTCGGGCTCAGGCCGACCACCAGGCCCCTCAAGAAAGCCTACCGGTGTTACAGGCTTCGACTTTAAAAAAAAATAGTAGGGTGCCTTAAACTAGACCGCATAATCAAGTTGAGGTCTAACTAATGCTAATTAAATCTTGAGGCTGACTTCAGCGCTCCTATTGCTTACACTCCTTGAAATGAAACCCAGTACCCTGTTGCAGGATTCCTAGCCAGAATGCATTGAGCTTTAGAACTCGTAAGTCCCTCTCACACCCAGACCTGCTTAGAGGAGTGTCATTTAAGGAGTAACTGTGCAAGGGGTTATTCCTACCTACACTCAGAATATTACACTTCTCAACATAGAATTCCATCTGACACTTCCCCGCCCAATCATATAGTCTGTCTAGCTCATTCTGGATAACGCTAGCCTCCTGATCTGATTGGATTACGCTACTGATCTTGGTGTCATCTGCGAACTTTCTGACATCGCTACTAATTCCTGTCAAAGTCATTGCTGTAAATGGTAAAAAGCAGTGGACCCAGCAGGGCCTGCACCAACCCCTATAGGACTTCACTCTTAACCCAGTCCCAGTCAGATTTTTTACCAATGATTTGCACTCTCTGCTTCCTACCTCCAAGCAACGCCCTGATCTAGTTCAAGACTTTCCCATCTACGCCCTGAGCATGTAATTTTAGTGATAGCTGCTGAAGAGGGGCTTTGTCGAACGCTTTACTGAAATGTAGATATAGTATGTCATATTTTCCATCTCTGTCAACCGCCACGATTACTTTAGTGCAGAAGGACAACAGGTTGGTGAGGCAAGACCTACCCTTTGTGAACCCATGCTGCGAGTCGTGAATTAAGCAATGCAAATAGTAGTATTGTTTGGGGCATGTCTGCTTGAAGAAGAGGTGAGGTGGCTACTTTCATTAGACAAAAATAGATGCTGACGTTTCTACGTTTCTCTCTCTCTCTCTCTCTCTCTCTCTCTCTCTCTCTCTCTCTCTCTCTCTCTCTCTCTCTCTCTCTCTCTCTCTCTCTCTCTCTCTCTCTCTCTCTCTCTCTCTCTCTCTCTCTCTCTCTCTCTCTCTCTCTCTCTCTCACTTTGTAGCTTTAAATTTGGATTAACTGTTACAAATAAAACGACCAGAACGATATACTCTTCAAAAAACATTGTAGTAACATTATAAAAACATTCGCAGGAAGGTATGGCTTATAAAATATTACTTATCTTTTTTTTCCTCTCCATATCAAAAATATATATAATTGGTAAACCGTAAGCAACTCATGGTAGGAAAGTCGCATGTGAAAATAAAATGCTACTCATATAAATTGTTAGACATAAATAACTATAAAAATGTCTGCAGATTATCGCCCTGTCTGCCACACGATGTCCGGCTTAAGTCTCCCTACGGATCATTGTTTGACGACGCTATGAGAGCCCTAGAGTAAGTGCTCGAGATATGTAAGTTACTGTTTTGTTACTGTATAATTGCTATTGGGGCTCTTCTTTTTTTGCTCTCGTTCTTGTCTGCACAGGCCGTTGTGTATATTACGTCAGTAGTGTCGTTCAGCCGTACAGAGGCAAGTATACCATGACGGCCGGGGCGTGACGAGGGGTGGCGCGGGGGGCGGTGTGCTGGGTGGTGGTGGGGGGGTGGCGGCGTGAGGAAAGGGGCCAGGTGTGTGTGTCACCTGGCTAACAATAAGTGTCGTAAATCATCATCGCGGAGGCTTTTATCTACATCACGGCAGTCGCGTCTTGTGTTCTCTGCTATTTGTTGTTATTTTTTACGGGAAGAAATCAATTAGTGGGGGTTATGATGTAGTTGTTTGCTTCGTTGTTTGTTATGTATGTTGTTGTTGGTGATATTGTTTTTTTGTTCTTGTTAACCTTTCTTCTTCACTCCTTTTTCCTTCTCTTTTTCTACTTTTCTTTTGTTTTTATTTCTGTTGCCTTTGTGTTAGTAGTGGTGGTGGTGGTGGTGGTTGTGGTAGAGAAGGAGGAGGAGGAGAAGGAGGTGGTTGTGGTCGTGAGAGAGTGGAACGAGATCACTATAACCTACTGTATCTGTTTCGTATAGTTGTTATTTACTTATTAATTTGTTAGTTGTGCCTTTAGTGGTAGCTGTTATTGGAGCGAATCCCCCCCCCCCCCCACCACCACCACTTTCACAACTCCTTCAAATAAACTTCATCTCCAATATCACTGACAACAACAATAACAACAGCAACAGCAATAAAGGTAATAACAATGATAATGACTACAGCAACAGCAATAACAACAATAACTTCAACAAAATAAGTATCACTGTCATCATCATCATCATCATCAAAACAACAAAATCACCAACGCCAAAAACCACATCAACCACCACCACCACTATCACCGCCACCCATCATTGTCACCATCATCACATCTCTCTCTCTCTCTCTCTCTCTCTCTCTCTCTCTCTCTCTCTCTCTCTCTCTCTCTCTCTCTCTCTCTCTCTCTCTCTCTCTCTCTCTCTCTCTCTCTCTCTCTCTCTCTCTCTCTCTCTCTCTCTCTCTCTCTCTCTCTCTCTCTCTCTCTCTCTCTCTCTCTCCTGTGCCATCACTCACCTCCCAATACCACCGCACCCTCGCTACCTCAACCATTAACCTCTCCACCACCACCACCACCACCTCCACCACCAGCACCGTGGGAGGCAGTCAGCGCGTCACGTTGCACCACCGTCGACATGTGGGAGGTGCTAATGGCCTCTGAGCTCCTGATCCCTGGCTCATCCCCGCCTCTCATCCGCCGCCGTCCCTGCCTCACCCTTCCCAGCATCCATCGGGCGGCGACACTCTCTGACCCAGCGCGCCGAGCGATGGGCAGAGGCGGCGAGCGATAGTCTCCGCCGCGGGTGAGGAGGGCGCGAGGATTTTTGTTTTGGAAGGAGTGAGCGGGGATCGAGCGGTGTTTTATCCGACTGAGGAACGGCGACGCGCTAAGAGGCGGCCACGATGCCATCCTGCGCCTCCCGGTAATCGCTGATATAATATTTAGCCAGCAGTCAGCAGCAGCAGCGGCGGCGGAAGGCTCGTGCGAGGAGGAGGCTAATGACGGAGCCGTGTGTACCGTCACGTCCCTACACACGCGCCACACTGTCACCGTACTCACTCTCCTCGCCTCGTCTGGCCTCTCCCTTCCTTTCCTCCTTGCCCTCTTTAATTTCCTTTGGGTCTTTCCTCTCTTCTTCCTTTCTCTCCTCCCTCTTTTTTTTCTTTTGTTCTTATTCTTTTTTATTTTGTTTGTCACCATAGTCACACTCATTTTTATCTCCTTTCATTCTTTACCCTCTCTCTTTCTCTCCCTCTCCCCTCTTCCCTCCATCCCTTCCTTCCTCCCTTCTCTTCTCACCCTCGTTTTCTATTCTTCCCGTTTCTTCTTCCCTCCTTTCTTCATCCTTTCACTGTCTATTCTTCTCTATCTTTCCTTTAATCCCTTCATTTTTTTCCTTTTCTTTTTCCAACATATTTTTCTTTACTTTTTCATTACTTCATTCCTTTCCCCTTTCTTTTAATTCTTTTCTTCCCTTTCTTCCTTCCCTCCTTCCTTCCCAGTCTGATGCTTGTCCTTCCTCCCCCCCCCCTCCTTCTCTTGTTTGCTTCCTCTTTACGTTTCGTGTCATTCGTCAACTTTCCTCGCTGCTTCTCTTTCTTGTTCTCGTACGCCTTACTGCATCTCAGTTTCAAACCGTAAATTTAAACTGCATTGCTCCTCACTTCTCTGTCTCTACACTTCGTCTCCTTCTTATACGTCTCCTTCTTCTAGGTCTCCTTCTCCTACTAATTCCATCACACTGTCCTAATGCTCTCCTCTACTCGTTCACTCCCCCTCCATTTTCTCTCATCTTAATATTCTCTCTTATTTACGCCATTTCTCCCCTTCCTGCCTGTCTGCCTACCAGTCTGCCTACCTGCTTGTTTGTTTATGTTTGTTTTTCTCCCGCCTTTTCCACTCTCCTGCCCTACCCTATGTTACTTATCTTCTTCCTGCATCCTTTTGTGTAAGACTTATTATGATCATCTTCATCAACAACAAGGAAGGCAAAATGAGAAACATGAAGTCATATTGAATAGAATTAAAGTGCATGCGGGCATAGGCATCGTGTCAGTGATTGGTTTTGTTAGCGTTTTCAGAGCATGTAACTTGAGCACGAAACCAAACGAACAAACCAAACATACACTCCATAATGATCAGGTTTTGCACTCAGTTCCAGGTACTAGAGATTCCCTGTATAGTTTAGTAAGATTTCTTAGCTTCTGTATGAACCCAAACACTATACAAGACACGTGCGAAGTCGTTGGTATTTGGTTTGGGAGCTTACAAATCCGCTGTGTCAAACTGTAAAACTGGCCCTTGCCAAGAGCGGATAAGACGAGCTATCTAACTAACTAACGGGGGGTATACGCCCGGGGGTGCGTCGCTTCAATCACTAACCGCCTCAACTCCCGACGGTCCCCCCGAGCAAGCTCCCAAGCAACTGCCCTATCCATCCAAGTACATCCTGACAGTATCGATCGACTTACCCCAGCAACGTGGGGCATCCCCATGGTCTCTTCCTCTAAGCCTTCTAAGGGTTGTCTTGTACAGAAACAACCCTATGAGCTGGATCGACGTCCAGGAAGCGTGCCACGTGCCCATATAGCCGGAGTTGGCATCCACGGACTAAGCTGGTAACAGCCATATATTCAGTTTCATCATGTAGTCGCTGCTTCGACACGGAGACATTCGAGCGAGACTCCGTGATCGTGCGAAGGAATTTGGTACCGGAGGCATCGACACGTCTCTTCAAGTCACTATTCAGTGTCCCTGTGTCTCAGCCATATATAAAGACAGGGAGCACAAGTGACTTAAAGAATCGATAAATGAAGAATTTTTAATGTCCACTATCGCATTCCGTCTTTGCATCGAGCTCTTAAAAAAACAGGCCGTGCAGTAGTAATGTTATGCTTTACCACGAGGACATGATTGCAAAGCTTCGCACTTATTTTTACAGTCGCTTCATTATATCAGGTGTTTTGAATGATTAAAAATTTGTCAGAGCACGAAGCGAAATCTTTTTTGTTCCCGATCCTGTATTAATATCGCCCTGACCCTCCCACCCACCCTTGCCATTCCATCAACATGACACTTTTTGTGGTGTGTGTGTGTGTGTGTTATTATGGTGTCATTACATATATTTTATGCACACGCACGCACATGCACACACACACACACACACACACACACACACACACACACACACACACACACACACACACACCGCCCCTGTTCAAAACGGTCTTATCATCGGCCGGAAAAAGGAAAACAATTAGGGGATCGCCGGTGACTGAGCGCGGCCATAACACTGCTATCTGATTGTATTATCGTGTCTCACTCTGCATTTTTAATCCAATTAACATTTTCAGTACCAAAGCGTTTTTTGCCTACACCGTGACCCTCCCCTCAGTTCACAGCGCCAAACTTTACCGTGTGTGTGTGTGTGTGTGTGTGTGTGTGTGTGTGTGTGTGTGTGTGTGTGTGTGTGAGAGAGAGAGAGAGAGAGAGAGAGAGAGAGAGAGAGAGAGAGAGAGAGAGAGAGAGAGAGAGAGAGAGAGAGAGAGAGAGAGAGAGAGAGAGAGTTGTGTGTCTATAAGTTACAAAGTAACTATTATAACCTGGACTTTTGAGAGAGAATCCTGCTGAATTTCACGGGATCTTATTTTCGTTTGAAGGCATTTCTGCAGGAACAAGGAACTCTGTCCGTAAGACCTGTGACCGCGACTAATACTAATACTATTTTTACTTCTCCATTGGTGATTACTTAACAAGATGCCGACCTTCCATTTGACAACCCTCTATAGAGCAGCGGTTCCCCAAGTTATCAGCTCACGCACCCCCAGCTGATCACTGGGGGTGATAAAGAAATTAATGGAAGCTAACGCTAACCGCAAACAGCTAACTTTTTTTCAAAGATTTGGAAATGGAAGATGCATTATCCTAAAATACCAAAAGGTTTCCCAAATAATTGTCCAATACCCTACTTTAAGGCGTAATTTACCCAAAAGTGGAAGCCCTGGAATTGTTGCGCCATGTGGCTCAACTGGTGCTGTGTCTGCCCACAACGGATAAGAAACAAATAATGTAATGGCGGATTTTAGGTCTCATTAAAATTTCAAACAAATCATTTACTGCCTTTGTTTTAAACCTAACGTACTTTGCTCTACGCTTCAGCGGAGTTATCTGTTCTTTGTTTCAAACTTACTCAGACTCTGATCACATTCATCCACCCCACGGGTACATTTTCGTTCAGTTTTGATAGCCATCGCTCAGAGCCTCATACTTTGCGAGCACAAACTTCGTAAAAAATGGACAAAATTTCAGGAAATTGACGGGACCTTAGTACTCCTCGAATTTTAGCGGGGGTGCGTGGACTCGGTCACAGCCTAGAGGTGGTGCGTGGGCCGAAAAGTTTGGGAACCGCTGCTCTGGAACGTTTGGCCTTTGTGGAGCTTTATTTAATTATGAACTTCATTCTCTCTCTCTCTCTCTCTCTCTCTCCGATCAGCATCCTACTGAAATATTACATCATTGGCCTTTGGAACTGGCTTAAGCCCTTGGTAATCTTGAACAACTTATTCATGTTAATTCCTGAGACGAGCAATAACTTCTGGACAACTTTTGACTCGACCAAAGTTGCTCGAGACAACGTGACCGAAGACCTTGATGCGTGATTTCTGCACCACCTGGTTTGACGTTTTGTTTTATTTCCGTCATACCATTTTTGTGTGTGTGTGTGTGTTGTGTATGAGGCAGACAAAGAAGAGAAGGAAAAGGAAGGAAAGAGAAGGATTTGGGTTTCTGGGTGAGGGAAGGGAAGGAAAGGAAGGAAGGGTGGATGGATCGATTGATTAATGGACTGAGGTTAGAAAGAAAGAAAGGAAGAAGGTAAGCAAATCATTAAAAAGACCCAACACGGTTCTCCAATAAAAAAAAAATAGAGAAAGACGTCGAAAAACTTAGATCAGCATTACTTAAATTCGTGAGGTATCTTGAAACTGCTTTATCATGTGTTAG
The DNA here is from genome assembly GCF_024679095.1 of Eriocheir sinensis. Classification (NCBI taxonomy): domain Eukaryota; kingdom Metazoa; phylum Arthropoda; class Malacostraca; order Decapoda; family Varunidae; genus Eriocheir; species Eriocheir sinensis. The sequence goes on along the minus strand of NC_066540.1, from coordinate 8,541,831 downwards.
TTCTTCCTCTAAGTATCGTATTCGTGTTCATTGCCCTCAGACTTATAGAGAACTTCAAGGGTGAAAAACTCGTGTTACATCATGTGACGCGTGTAATTAAGGTAATTTTTAGGTTGTTATTTGTGAATCTCACGGCAAAGTTGGGGGCTAGGGGCTAACTTTTCTTAAAGATATACCTTTCAAGAACACCTGCCTACATTATGATAGACAGAGGAGGATACCGAAAAAAATGATCGAATTAGTCCTGCTCTGTTGTGCTGTGCGAGTTAAATCGTAGGAAAAAAGGAAATGCAACAAAAAGGTCTACAAAATTTACTTTGAAAGAGATAAAAGAAGATACCGTCAACTCGAACTTCTTTTCCTCAGTCTGTTTGTTCCTCTTCGCCTCTTCGGTCTGTCCTTACCGCGACCCACACCTGCCGTCCACCCAACACTCGCCTTTGTTTGAACCGTTTCTGGAAGTGATACGCCTTTTCATGTTAGACCTATAGCGCCGTAGGCTTTTATGATGGGGCCTCTTAATAGGCTCCAGCCCTAAATATTTCCTTCGAGATGAAGGATTCAGAATACCCCTTGAGCCCTTACTTGCCACGCTGGTCAGCTAACTATCGTCTACTTAGTAATTATGGAAGAAGTTGTTTCTTCCCAATTCTCTAACCACCCCAACAGAACTTTCTTATGCTGTTCTTTAAAATGTGAATAAAATTTGCAAAGGTTCATGTTATTTGCAAAGTTGATCTTATACTTGCTCGTGCCGGACTGCTGGTGACGATGGACCCAGTAGGAAGCCCTGTGGAACCCCCGTCCTCGCGCAGCCACACTCAGATAGCATATTGGCACATCCTAATTCAGTTTCATCCTTCCCATATATTCTTTGAGATTTCACCTCCCTTATGAACATTTTGTGGTGAGATAAATTGTCGAACTATTAACTCAAATCCGAGATATCTATTGTCATTGGTCTAAACCCGTGCTTGTCGCCCCGTGTACAACAAAAGATAAAATTTAGCTTTGGCATGAACTCCCTTTCCTGTAACCGTGCTACGAAGAACAGATCAGACAATGCTTCTGAAGACTACCTTAAATACCTCAGACTATAATTGATCCCAGACCGTTAGCGAGTAGAACATGGTTAGAGCTAAGTTGACGATAAGTGGCTATTGATGATATTGTTCCCCCACCCTCCACCCCACGCTTCTCTTGGCACCCACCAGACTATTTTTACAATTTATACACAACACCAGACTTCACGACTTCATGAAACTGCCTATGGACCACTGAGTATTTCTTTCCATGTTTTAAAAGCACGGGTGTACAATTACATACCAAAAGAAACACTAATACACATTTTCTCTCTCTCTCTCTCTCTCTCTCTCTCTCTCTCTCTCTCTCTCTCTCTCTCTCTCTCTCTCTCTCTCTCTCTCTCTCTCTCTCTCTCTCTCTCTCTCTCTCTCTCTCTCTCTCTCTCTCTCTCTCTCTCTCTCTCTCTCACACACACACACACACACACACACACACACACACAACACGAGGTGGCTTGAACCTGCGAGGCAAAACGACCTTACCACACCTTAATTACACACACACACACACACACACACACACACACACACACACACACACACACACACACACGGGAGGGGAACATAAACACCCGGCTAGGACGAGGCTGCATCCCTTAATATGATTGTAATGCTGAGGGAAACAAACTACGCCGGAACAATTAGAGCCAGAGGGAGGAGGAGGAGGAGGAGGAGGAGGAGGAGGAGGAGGAGGAGGAGGAGGAGGAGGAGGTGAACAGGGCAGCGAAGGAGACTGAGGAGGAAGAGGTGACGATTAGAACTAGGAATAAAAAAGAAAAGAAAAAGAGGTAGAAAAGGACCAATAACAAAAATATGAAAGTAGAAGAATGAAAGGAAGAAGAAGGAGAAAACGATGAAGAAAGAAGGTGAAAAACTGTAATTGAAATAAAAAGAAAAGAAAAAAAAAGAGTCCATGAACAAGAACATGAAAATAGAAGAAGGGAAGAAGAAAGAGAGGGCGGTTTTAAAAGATGATAAAGGAAAAGGAGGAGGAGGAGAGGTCTCGGTGTTAGCGGTAGTGGTGACGATAACAGGCAGTGGTGCGTGCTGGAAAACAGAGGACGCGCGGATGGCAATACTGGAGGAGCAGAGGAGGAGGAGGAGGAGGAGGAAGAGAATTCCCCTGATCTCTCTGTCTGCTCGGCTCTTCCTGATAGATCGTTATAGCTGCCATAAGGACACTGTGTTTACACTGTGCAGGCCCCGCTGACCTGTGGACCGAGGAGGAGGATAAGGGGGAGGAGGAGGAGGAGGAGGCGGAGGAGGAGGAGGAGGAGAAGAAGGAGGAGGAGGAAGGGCAGCGGCATTGGAACGAACGATTAGGATGAGGAGGAAGAATAAAAGATGGAGCAGGAGAAGGAGGAACAGTAGGAGGAGGAGAGGAGCAGCGACTTGGAAACGAACGATTAGGATGAGAAGGAGGAATAAAGGATGGAACAGGAGGAAAGACAGAAGGTGGAGGAAAAGGAAGAAGAGGTAGTGGAGGAACGGAGGAGGAAGAGGAGGATGTGGAGGTGTAGTATACCAAGTGCTCATTATTGAAGTAACTTGGCGGGGAGGAGAAGGTGAAAACATGGAAGAGCAGGCAACAGCAATCTTCTTGGCTTGTAGAGAGGCCTACCTTATCAGTTCTTCGGCCATGTCAGTGACCTACTCAACAGACGACAGCATTTGCATCTATGAGCGTTTGGGACTTAATTCACTCCTGAGATAAAAAAAAAAAGTTATGATCATTGCCATCATTGAAAAAGTTGATCGGTCTTTCATTGTATAGCTAGTCTTGCAGGAAGGTAGTTTTTGGCGGATGACTTTTCGAAAAAAAATCGTGTGATGTCTGTACAGTATCCCATCCCTTGAATTCATTAACCTTTGTTTCTAGATCTTGAATTAGTTTGGAGTTAAAAACTTGGAGTGGTCGGCGCTACAGAACTTGTTTAGGTATTTGAAGAAATATCAGATCTTGTAGTCGCTCCTAATCCAACGTGAAAAGTCGCCGAAGTCGTTCTTCATACGACTGTGCCCTCAACGACGGAGAAGGAGGAGCACGAAGACGACGAGGACAAGGAAAAGAAGGATATTGGCGAATGAATGGATGAATGAATGAGAAGAAGAAACAAGAAAAGATGGAAAAGGCGCAAAAAGAGGAAGGATGGGGAGTTGTATAAAGCGGCTCACGGTGTTTTGAAGTAGTAAACTAAGCTGGGGAGTGGAGGGGGGGGAGGAGTATGAAGAAGAGAAGGGAAAACATGGAAACAGACAAGCAGGCAACAGGAAATAATTTAGCAAGAGAAAGACATACGCAAGAATTGGTTTACTAATAGAATGATGGATAAATGGAGGACCCTTGGCAGTCATGTGGTCAACCCCAACACTAAAGAAAAAAAGTAGAGTAGAAGGAATTACAAGATGACAGACGGAGGGAGGGAGGAAGGGAAGGGAGGACTACTTAAAAAGACGATAACGTTGACTCGATGGTAATGCAAGGGATATAAAATAGACCAATAACTAGAGGGAATAGAGGAACACCAAGAAGGGGAGAGTAATGGCGTAATGATCGAGGGACAGAGATGAAAATATGATAACGATGAAGAGGAGTAACGGTAGAGAATAATATACATAAAAAGAGGGGAAAGGAAGTCGCAATTACAAAGAAAACTACAGGAGAAAGATTGTTTTATAAAGAGGAGGAGGTGGAGAAGGAGAAGGAGGAGGAGGAAAGGAGAGGAGAGGAGAGGAGAGGAGAGGAGAGAAGAGAAGAGAAGAGAAGAGAAGAGAAGAGAAGAGAAGAGAAGAGAAGAGAGAAGGGGAGGAAGAGCAAGAGGAGGAGGAGGAGGATTAAGCACAACATGGAAGAACAGGCAACAGAAAGCTTACTGGTTTAAGAAGAGGCTGTCTGCTTCAGTGATATAATCTTCTCGTCAGGCACGTCATTCAATAACCTGCGTGACAGATCAAAGGACTTGCTGCCCGTACGTACAGGAAAGCTCATTGCGGTCCTGTCGTAGTGAAGTAACCGTTAGTGGATTTTGTATATATGTTGATGGGTATTGCATTAACATCTACTGCACGGTTGCCTGGTCGATTGGAGATGAGAGGAGGAGAACGAGAAATAATAATGATAATAAGACTGAAATGATAGTTTAATAAAAGAGAGGAAGGGAGACATGTTCAGCGTTCCTCGTCCGTTCTTATTGTTTAGGAAAGGAAAGAAAGATAAACTGTGTATTTTCTACGCTATTTTTTCGATGTTTTTTAGTTTTTCGATGATAGTTTAATAAAAGAGAGGAAGGGAGACATGTTCAGCGTTCCTCGTCCGTTCTTATTGTTTAGGAAAGGAAAGAAAGATAAACTGTGTATTTTCTACGCTATTTTTTCGTGGGTATGGGTGTGGGTGGGTAGGTAGTTCAGAGGCTTGATGCGTTTGAAATAATAATAATAATAATAATAATAATAATAATAATAATAATAAAAACTAATAATAATAATGCTTTTCTACCACTTCAACTCCTTGCTTTGAAACACATACGTCATCTCCTCCTCCTCCTCCTCCTCCTCCTCCTCCTCCTCTCACTTTCCTCTTACCTCCCACTTTTGGAGTCTCAGCCCCTCTTCTCCTTACACGTCGCATTTAAACACACAGTCTTCACTTTTTTTCCTTTCTTTTTTTCCTCTTCATTCTCCTTCCCTCCACTCCTCCCCTCCCCTGGACAATGCCTGGCAAGTGTCCGGCAGTGAGGGGAGGGGGGGAGGGGAGCGGCTAGAGGGGAGGTAGGGGGGTGAGGGCAAGAGGGGAGAAGAAAGGGAGGTATAAGCCAGTAATCCACAGACCGTGGCCACCACTGGCTTCACCCACGGCCCAATATTTTCTTTGTCGTCGCCTCGTATTTTGGAAGGGAAGAAGGGAGGGTGAAGGGGAGAGGCAGGGAGGGAGAGGGGGGATGGGAGGCGAGATGAGGAAGAGGCTGGGAGGAGGAGGAGGAGGAGGAAGGGAGAGTCAAAGGCGACAATGCGGGAAAGGAAGAGGGAGGAGGTGCAGCGAGAGAGACTCAGGTTATGGAGAGAAAGGTTTGGGAGGGGCAGAAAAAGGGAGAAGGGATGAACGGGGAGCAAGATGAAGAGAGGCTGGGAGGGAGAAGATGGGAGGGAGGCTTAGGTCAAGGGGAGGAAATGTGGGAGGGGAAGAACAAGAAGAGGAAGAACAGGGAAGCGAAATGCGGGATAGAATGGGTGAGATAAAGAGGATGGAGAGAGGGAGAAAGATATGGGAAGGGAAAATGAGTAAGTGCTAGCAAGGTAAGGTAAAGGAGGGGAGAGAGAAGGGGAGGAAGATGATGATGGCACGGTAAATGACACAAAGAGAGAGAGAGAGAGAGAGAGAGAGAGAACACGTAATGGTAGGTACTGGGGATAGGATCGATGAGAACAAGGTGAGAAGGTGACCGCCAGGATGAGGACAGCCAATAGCACTATTCTGACCCTCCTCCTCCTCCTCCTCCTCCTTTCTTTTTTTCTTTTTTTTTTCCTTTTTCTTGAACATTTTTTTCCTTTTCTTTTCTCGATTATACTTTATTCTTGTTCTTCTTTGACTTATTCTTAAAGTTTTCTTATTTTTACATCGTGTTTTTGTTGTTGTTGTTGTTGTTGTTGTTGTTCTCCTTTTCATCATCTTTGTTTTCATCTACTTCATTTACTTGTTGGTCTAATTCTTCTTCGCCGTCATCATCTCTTCAGTCACTATCATCATCGTCATCATCATCATCATCATCATTATTGTCATCTTTGTTGTCATCATAATCATCATCATCATCATCTTTTTGTTCCTCTTCATTTTCCTTCTCCTCCTTGCAGTCTATACTACCACGCCCTCCTTCTTCCCTCCCTTCCTCCCTGCATGCCTCTCTCCTCCCTCCCTCCCTCCCTCCCTCCCTGCCTCGCTCCCCTCCACAAATCTCCCGACACATCCCTCTCGCAATTTGTGGAGGAGAGCAGACCACTACCTTTTACAGTCTACCTCTGAAGGGGCCGAGAAGAGGAGGAGGAGGAGGAGGAGGAGGAAGACATGACGAGGGATGAAAGATAGAAATGGATTGGGAGAGATAGCAGTAAGAGGGGAGGAGGGAAAGAAGATGGACCAAAGAGAAGGGGAAGATGAGAGGTGTAAAGGGGAAGGAAGGAAGGAAGGAAGGGAAGGGATGCGAGGCGAGGCACTTTGTCGACAAGAGAGAGAGAGAGAGAGAGAGAGAGAGAGAGAGAGAGAGAGAGAGAGAGAGAGAGAGAGAGAGAGAGAGAGAGAGGTGAAGAACAACATAATTACGTCTTAAAGTTATCTCAGCCTCATATAGCTCAATAATTACATGTATATTGCAGTTGTTACCGTGTGTGTGTGTGTGTGTGTGTTCTTTCAGCGTCTGAGTGTGTTTTTTCACCCACCCACGCACACCCACACCCACACCCACCCACACACACACACACACACACACACACACACACACACACACACACACCTCGGTATAGTGTGGGAGGTAAAAAGTATCAGTGAGATAAAAGAAGAAAAAAAATGACAGTCAATGTAAAGGAGGAGGAGGAGGAGAGAGAGAGAGAGAGAGAGAGAGAGAGAGAGAGAGAGAGAGAGAGAGAGAGAGAGAGAGAGAGAGAGAGAGAGAGAGAGAGAGAGAGAGGAGTCGGTATTCATTGAAGGTACATTCCTCCTCATCTTTCCCTTGGTTTAAAGGGTTCAGGAGGGAGAGAGAGGGACCTTTAAACTGGCAGAGGAGAGGGTGAGAAGGGGAAAAAGGGTGTGAGAGAGAGAGAGAGAGAGAGAGAGAGAGAGAGAGAGAGAGAGAGAGAGAGAGAGAGAGAGAGAGAGAGAGAGAGAGAGAGAGAGAGAGAAAGAAAGAGAAGGAGAGAGAGAGAGAGAGAGAGAGAGAGAGAGAGAGAGAGAGAGAGAGAGAGAGAGAGAGAGAGAGAGAGAGAGAGAGAGAGAGAGAGAGAGAGAGAGAGAGAGAGAGAGAGAGAGAGAGAGAGAGAGAGAGAGAGAGAGAGAGAGAGAGAGAGAGAGAGAGAGAGAGAGAGAGAGAGAGAGAGAGATGGAGAAAGAATGGGTAAGGAGAGAGAGAGAGAGAGAGAGAGAGAGAGAGAGAGAGAGAGAGAGAGAGAGAGAGAGAGAGAGAGAGAGAGAGAGAGAGAGAGAGAGAGAGAGAGAGAGAGAGAGAGAGAGAGAGAGAGAGAGAGAGAGAGAGAGAGAGAGAGAGAGAGAGAGAGAGAGAGAGAGAAATTTTCCTCAGTATTAACTCTTACTTCACCTAAGAAGCATTTAAGAAACACAAACACTGGCTTTTCTTGGACACTAAGATCGGGTATCAGAAGCAAGAAAGGCGATAAAAGGAGAGAGAAAAGCAAGTTATCTCAATATAGACTTAATTCCACTATGTCATTAGTTCGAGGAAGATGGAGTGGTTATCCTCAAACACTAGCAAATCGTCTGTGTGTGTGTGTGTGTGTGTGTGTGTGTGTGTGTGTGTGTGTGTGTGTGTGTGTGTGTGTGTGTGTGTTCGGGTATTATGCCTTTTTCTTTGACCTAAGCATCCGTTCATCCATCCATCCAGTGCCATGCCCTCACCAGCCCTCCCCTCACCACTATCTACCTGCCCCCTCCCCCCCCTCCCCCCCACACACTACCACTACATGTTTACTTATGTCGTCCCGGGAAGCAGTGCGGATATACGAGTAGATACTGTCTTCTTTTTGTCTAGATGAATAGGAGGAGAAAAGCGGTTTATTTTTCCCCCGGTCAAAGTAATGCTATTTTTTTTCTGGCTGAAGTGTTTTGTTAGTAAGTTTAAAGCTGCTTACATGTATGTCGATGTAGTTATGGATGTATGTATATATGAATCGACGTATATATACATACATATATATATTTTCTCTCTCTCTCTCTCTCTGTGTGTGTGTGTGTGTGTGTGTGTGTGTGTGTACGTGATGATAAGTGATAAATATGGAATTATCATATACTTTGAAGTGGGTAACAAGGTATTATCCTGTATGCAACCGATCAGGTGACACTTGCAGAGCTTTTATGTCTGTTAATACTTGGCTATGAAGATACTATCCTTATAGAAGAGGGTTCATTGAGAAAACTTGCAAACACAGGAATGACTATTACGCTTCAATGCTATACGGTACCCTTAAAAGATAATATGTGAAAAGTGGAGTTTTTTAAAGTTTTTTATTCCAAAGTTGTCTGGATATTGCACCATTCATTTTTCGTCTGTGTATCATTAGTATATGTAACAGGCTACCTCCTAACCTGTGGATCAACTGTTTTGTTTATCTGCATCGATTTTCTTATTTCTCAGTATTTCCGTGTTTTTTTCCGTCCTACTGCCTTTCTTTTCTCCGGCAATATTTTTGTGTGCTTTCTATCTTCTTTGTCAAGATTTTCGTATATTAATTTAAGCGTTCATCTGATTTTCTTTCCTTTATACGCATTTCCGTGTTTTTCCTGTTTATTTTGCCTTCTCATTTCTGTGAGTCCTTTGGTGTTTTTACAGTTGGTCCTTTCATATTTTCCCTCCTTTTGTCAGCATCTACGTGTTTCGTTGAGCCATACTTATTTTCGCTTTGTTGTATTTACGCGTGGTTTGCTCTCCTTGCCCTCGTGCCTGCCAGCTTGCCTTGTTTTGGCCTTACCTGGGCATGAGGTGGTGTCGCGTTTACACTCCTTACCTGCGTCCATGACTGAGGGAAAGTCTTAGCGTTCAGAATTTTAAAAGACTCAGTGCTCTTATCGAAGAAAACAAGGAAGGGCACTCTGTCTCTGGCCGCGCCTGACTTGCATGAGGTGGCGTCGCGTGTTACACTCAGTTGCTTGCTTACGTCTCGAACTCATGAACAGTCTTGGTATTCATTTCTCTAAAGCAGCGTTTCTAAACTTTTCGTACACTCACCAAGCTATATTTTCGCGATCCATTGCAAACCTCTTGACGGTGCTAAAAGTTGTGGGCCTCCTGCCGTTTGGTGTTTAGTTACTTGTTTGTGAAGAAGTTGCAACCCACTGCACGTGTATTCTCCTGTGCAGTCCTGAGACGTGACCAGTACTTAGTGAGTCTCTTGATAGTATTAAAAGCTGGGTGCCTCCCGTTTTATGGGGTATAGTAATCTATGTGAAAAAGGGGCGATCTCGAGAGTACTTTGAAGGACTCTACTCTAAAGGACTCAGTGATGTAGAGGAAGAGGAACTGAGGAAAAGTGATCGACCCCTTTCACCGTCTTCCAGTGATCCTCATGTAGAGATAGCCTGATAGAGATAAAGGGGAGGAGCACACCGGTCCTGCATTTCTCTTATATTAGCACCATTTTATAATTTCTTAGCTGGGAGTGAAGGTGAGGTAAAGGCAGTGTGCCCGCGCCTCCTCCCAGTTGACGCTCGTGTGAAGGTAGCAGGGGGGAGGTGGAGGAGGGGCGCGCTGGTCCTGCATTAGTTAGGAGAGCAGGTGAAGTTTTCAGGGTAATGTATCTTTTCCAGTAAACAGTTTTTTCTCTCTTGCGCCTTATTTTTATCTTCTTTTCTAACTTTCCTGTACTCGTCTGCATGACTTCAAATGAAAGGGAATTAAATTAAAAGTATTTCAAGCGTGTGTTGGCTTATTGATGTTGTAAAGCAAGATTAGATACGCAGCTGGAGAAGGATGTTATAATGACTAATGTGATGATGATAATAATAATAATAATAATAATAATAATAATAATAATAATAATAATAATAATAATAATAATAATAATGGTAAGGATAACAGTCAAAATGATAATGCAAATAATGATAATGATGACAATAAGAATAAGAAGATGAAGAAAAGGTACAACAGCAACAACAACAACAAAAAAAAAAGTGTCGGGAATTTCAGCAGCCAGTCCTGAGTCCTGCTGTCGGCCGTAAACTCGCCTCCCGTTAGTCCTCATTAGCGACATCGCAAGCCGCACCGCAAACAACCTGACCCACGTTATCCTGCCTTTGCAATCCGGGCGCATAAATTGATACATATACCACAATACTAAATGTTAATGATACGAACATATTTAGCTCTAATAAGGAGTCAGTATTTTGGAAGTGACGATCGTACCAAGGGTTATATAAACGGAAGGAAACACGAATATACTTATTTTATAATCATAAGACGGCGATATTCCAAAAGAAAATATCAACTTTAGGTCGAATGAAATCAGGTACTCAACAAAACCGTATGCTATTTAAAGTATTTAGTGTCATGTAAACTGTGATAGTTTTTTTTTCTCGATTCAGACCCATAATGCCGTTACGCTCATCTTGGTGCTAGTGGACTGCTGCAACACGTCAATGGCGGAGTGAATTTTTTATCAGTTGTGTCACCGTGATATACCTTGCTCTTTAGCTCATGCCAGGGCCCTGCAGGGTGCTCCTCTTGAAACAATGCGCAGATGTTATAAACGATTGAAAAACATTGAGGCAGCATGTGGGTAATCTTCGGCCGGTCGGCGATGGCTGAATAAAGTCGGATGGTAGCGGCGTCGGGGCTTGAACATCGGACCTTGGGATCGCCACGTCCGCCCGCGCCGTGTGCAGAGATGGTGTACTGTTGGAAGAGGTCTGCGGGAGCCCCTCGTCTCGCTCCCTCTAATCCTTGAGTTAAGTTGCTCACTCTACTTAATATTTAGCTACTAGCCTCGCATTTGTCGTTCTCTGTATATGGTACAATGTGTCAAGTCACCATCCCGCATACTGGTGGAGGAAGATTTTTTCGTGTTGGTCTTTCCATGTGCAGAGTATGTTCACCAAGTAGTTCGCTCCATTTCAGATAATACTCATCGGTAGGAACCCCTACAACTCCTGCTAAATTGAGGCGATATAAGAAAAAATAGTCTTAAGTAACTTTAATTATTCATCTTCATCTTTATGGCATTTCATTCATTTCAATTCAAGTTTTCGGAAGGCATTTTTTTTTCTCCTTTGATATGAGTATACTAATGAAAATGGTGATTACCGATTATATATGTAGTGAGGAAAATATGCATAAAGGCCAAACAAAAAAAACAACCTATTATGCATAAGGTCCATCAGCCGCCAACTTACCATTACCACCACCACACCAACCTCAGCCGCCACCACCACCAATACCACCCACTTATAACACTAACACCACCAACCCATACCACGCAGACTCGCTCGCCCGTACACTCACTTCCCCGTATAGTCCGGCAAGAAAGCAAGCCCTGCCCCAGAACGTGTATGAACTATAAATGGAAACACATTTGAACATTCACCATTTCCAGTTAGCATCAATGTCTATTCCCTCTTTTAATTTTCACTCATTTTTATTTTATTTCATCGTTCATCAGATGGTGTGTGTGTGTGTGTTGTGAGCGACTCTGCACTGAAACGCTTAGATGAACACACACACACACACACACACACACACACACACACACACACACACACACACACTCTCTCTCTCTCTCTCTCTCTCTCTCTCTCTCTCTCTCTCTCTCTCTCTCTCTCTCTCTCTCTCTCTCTCTCTCTCTCTCTCTCTCTCTCTCTCTCTCTCTCTCTCTCCAGCGGCAAGCCACCTCGCAATGGTTATGTGATCGTTAAGGCAATATTTGTGATTCTATTAACTCTCTCTCTCTCTCTCTCTCTCTCTCTCTCTCTCTCTCTCTCTCTCTCTCTCTCTCTCTCTCTCTCTCTCTCTCTCTCTCTCTCTCTCTCTCTCTCTCTCTCTCTCTCTCTCTCTCTCTCTCTCTCTCTCTCTCTCTCACGTTGCCAAAACGCCTCATATTTTTCTTATATTCCTTTAATTTTCTGTTTATTGCCGTTTCCCCTTTATATAATTTACCTTAGGATACTGAATATACTACTACCACCACTTATGATTATTGTACATCATCATCACCATCATCATCATCATCATTATCATCACCGTCTTCATCATCAGTACATTTATACACATTATTTTGTTGAAGATACAATTACCAGAGGATCAAGGCAAAGGCCGTTTACGTATATTGTAAGATCGCTCGTAGTAAAACTTCCCATTGGCCTTTTGCATCAAGAACCTAAGAATTAAAAAGTGAATGGCTGTGTACAGAAATCCCTTTATTGGTACTTTTGGTACTTTTGATACGCTAGGCTTCCATCTTTTGTTTGTCCAAGCTCCTCGTCTCTGTTCTTGTGCAGGATCAGCAGACACTATCGAAAGTGTCCTCTCTCTGGCATTCCTACTTTTCCTCTCCTTGCCTCGCCTCCTTTTTCCTTCTCTTACCTTCTCTAATCTCTTTGCAGCTTCTTTCTTCTCGTCTTTTACTTCTTTTCTTATCTTCTCTATTCTCATGTTTTTTTCTCTTTTCCTCTCCTTTCCATCTCTCTTCTTTCCTCCTCTACTCTGCTATTCTCTTCTCTCCTCTCCTCTCCTCTCCTCTCCTCTCCCTTCCTCCTCCTCCTCCTCCTCCTCCTCCTCCTCCTCCAGTATCAGCTACACGCCCCGCCGTAGCTTGCAGACTCCGGCGCGCCACGATAAAAGAGCTTAACCCTCGCCTCATCGATTACTGATTAATACTGATCCCGGTGTAGCTTCGGCTCATCCCCCAAGACTACGCCGCCTGGCCTGACCTCCTTCCGCGCCGCTCCTGTTTTTTCCTTCTTCCTCTCCTTCCCAACAAGCGAGTTTCTGAGTGGCAAGAAACCGCTCGGTAATAAGTAATTGATTACATGAAGCTGTGTGGCTGACGACGGCTTTCTTTTTTATGTTTTAGGGCGAAAGCAAGTCTGTTGAAGGGTGGCGGGCGGCGGATCGTGGGCTTTAAAGGCAGGCAAACAGGAGTGGTGTTGCCGGCGGTCCTTTGTGTCAGGCCGTCGTGTGCCGTCACTCCTTGCCGTCGCTGCTGCTGCTGCTGCCGCCGAGTGCAAAGTTTCCTAATCGCCGTAAAAATCTGGCTTGACGTGTTGTTTGCGAGCGGCGTTTCGGAGCAGCGTGATCGGGGCGCTCGGCTGTGGAAAATGTTCGGCCACACCGCCAACCGCCGCGCCGAGCACCTGTGGAGGTTCCCATAGTTGAGGCCGACACCAGCGCCCCGCGACCCTTTCCCAGTCCACAGTGAACTTGTTTCCCTGAGTTTCGTATTTTTGGGTTTGTTCTCCTGCACAGGAGCTGCTGGTCACGGGGACTTACTCCTGAAGGCCCGTGGTGCTCGATCTCGTGAGACACGTCCTCCTCATTCTGAGCGTCGCCATTTTGTGCCGTGGAGGCGGGAATAGCCAGAGCGACCGTAAGAGTCCCTCACTCTGGAAGGCGAGTGATGCCGGCACAGAATCTCTTTACAACTCGGCACTGGAAGCCGAGGAAGGAATGACAAAATGGCAAGTATATAAGGGAGCAAAGTTTCACATCCGAGCTTATTCACACTCGGGCCTCATGGTGGACGCGTCGGCTGGCAGGAGGCAGCGCGCCGACCCACCCCGCCCCGCCCCGCCCCACCGTGCTCCGCCCCTCCCATTCTTGACGCCGCGAACATTGACGCTAAAAATTATGTGCGTGAACTGAGTAGAAAAAAAAGACCCAAAAGACCCGAGACACCCAGAGACAAGACAGTAGCGGCAGCGATCAGGTGTCCAGGTGACCAGTGGTGGAGAGTTGTAGCCAAGACTTGGTCACGCGCGCGTCTTGGCAGCGGTCAGTGGCTCCCGCACGTTCAATCTCGGGCCGCCACCCGCCGACACTTGTGTATTTGCCTTCACCGCCGATAACAACAACAGCACCTGTGAGCTGCCGTGACGTCCCTGGACCCCGCCTCGGTGCCCCGACCTGCCTCGGCTTCCCACAGCCGTTCGCCCGTGCTCCTGGCCCACCTGGCGCCGGAGCCACCGTGCACAGCATCACCTGAGGCGGCCACGGCCCCGTCAGGTGACGCACACTCGACCCTGGCGCCAGATCTGTCTACGGTGCTGCCCCTGTCCCTTCCCTGGACAGTGCCGGGCCCCGCCGCCGTGCAACTTCCAGCCGTGTTTCTTGGGGAGGTGCGCGGCCCGCCGCGGCCGCCAACGCCGCCACCTCCGCCGCCGCCGCTGCCGTTGAGCGTGTCGCCGCCTCCGTCGCCGCTGCACTTACACCACCGCCAGGCCCTTGTCTCCACATCGGTGACGCTGTCCTCGCCTTCCTCCATCAGTCCGCCGCTCAGCGCTGCCACACCTTCAAGCACCGTCACCCGCCTCTGCCCTGCCCCCGCCCTGAACACAACGGCGCCCCTCGGCGGGCCCACCTTCAGCCCGCGGGCCGCCGCCGCATCGAGAATGGGCACTGGCAGGTCGGGTAAGTCTTCAAGTATTTATATCACTTTTCTACTGCTACAAGGAAGCATCGTTCGTGGCTCCCAGCGGCTAAACACGTGAGCGAAGGCGTACAGGGATTGTTGTAAGCATGCAGTCAGCCTGACGCGTACAAGAAAATCAACCCGCATTTCCGAGGTGCCACGGTGACCAGCAATGGAAGAGTGCTGAGGCCGGGCCGCGCCGGCCGCGTGTTTCCTGACAGGAGGCCACGCGGCCCCGTCTGGAAACACTCAACCATAAAAGTACCCCGCTATATCTCAGAATTACTATAAAATTAACAAATTTTGAGCTAACATATATGATGGAAAAGTTGATGATGATAATAATAATAATAATTATAATAATAATAATAATAATAATAATAATAATGATATTTATATTGGATAATAAAAACAACAATGATAATTATATATTACAATTAGGCGCCGCCCACATTAAGAGGGCTGCATGGGTTCCCTCTGCACGAGTCATCCCAGCAGTCGCGTGAGTCGCGCCGCTGCCGGGCCGCGGCCGCCGATCTCCCGGGTTCTGCTGTAAGCCGCAAAAATGGATTTCATGGACTTACTCATTCAGGAAGGCCTGAGGCCACTCCAAACGTGTATCAACTAATTTTTGTAATTGTCTGAACAAGCAGAGGCTTTCTTTTAAATGCTCCCGCCCCGCATGTGTTCAGGCGTGACCGCCACGTGAACGATATCCAGCAACATTCTCGCGCACATTACCGGCCCCTTGCCGATGGTGAGAGAGAGAGAGAGAGAGAGAGAGAGAGAGAGAGAGAGAGAGAGAGAGAGAGAGAGAGAGAGAGAGAGAGAGAGAGAGAGAGAGAGAGAGAGAGAGAGGAGTTGTGTTTCCTCTGCCAGTGGCGCTGCTTAATATGGCAGGGCAGAATAATTATATATTAATGCCTCTCTCGAGGGCTGAGTGAAGGTCGCTGTTTGTTATTCATGTTGATAAGGTTGTGAGGAGAGCCGCTATTTTTATTATTACTATATTTATTATAATCATTACTACTATTATTATTATTATTATTTTTATTATTATTATTATTATTATTATTATTATTATTATTATTATTATTATTATTGTTGTTTTTGTTGTTAATTATTTTTATTGTTACATTAGTATTAGTAGATCAGTTGAGCAGTGATCATAGTAGTAGTAATTTTTGTCATTGTAGTAAACAGTTATAGTTGTGTAAAAATAGTAATGCAAGTAATAGTAGTAGCAGTAGTAGTAGTGGTAGTAATAGTAGTAGCAGTAGTAGTAGTGGTAGTAGTAGTAGTAGTAGTAGTAATAGTAGTAGTAGCAACGCATTATGATCCTATATAATAAGTGGTGCATCTTTTTTCCGATGTCACGCCGAGCCGCCGCCGCTCATAGGTGTCTCGACGGCCGGCGGCACGTGTGGAGCAGGGAGGAGCCGCCCCAGGACACCCGCCCGCGGATTAATGTGGGGAAGGGGAGGAGCCGCAGAGGAGGGGCCGGGAGGGAAAATGATGTTATGTGGGGTGTCGTCTTGTGTCTACGTTGGCGCTTATAGTGATGAGGAGCAGTAATAGAAGCAGTGATAGTATTGGCATTAGTAGTAGTAGTAGTAGTTGTAGTAGTTGTTTATAGTAAAAGTACTAGTAGTAGTAGTTGTTGTTATTGCTGTAACAACATGAAAAAGATAATAATAATAATAATAATAATAATAATGATAATAATAATGTTAATGATAATAATTAATATAGTAATAATAAAAATAGCGGCTCTATAATGATAACAATGATTATTAAAATAACAATAGCGATAATATCAATTACTACAACTAGGAAAAGGAAAACCGAGTGATAATAATAATGCAAATAAAAATAATAATGATAATAAATATAGTATTATCATTATTATATATAGTAATAATGATGATTCCTCTTATTTGCTATAATTTTTTTTCTTTTAGTTCTTTTTCCTCTTATCCTTTTTCTTATTATTACTAATAGTACTAATATTAGTATTAGTATTATTTTAATATTCATC
The DNA here is from genome assembly GCF_024679095.1 of Eriocheir sinensis. NCBI lineage: Eukaryota > Metazoa > Arthropoda > Malacostraca > Decapoda > Varunidae > Eriocheir > Eriocheir sinensis. The sequence goes on along the minus strand of NC_066540.1, from coordinate 8,525,376 downwards.
ATCATCATCATCATCATTATTCATAACCATCATTATTATCTCTGCTCACCTCTGCTCTTAGCTATCTATTTACCTCAAGTACGAGTCACTTCAGACTCGGGTGAACCGACTATAGTATTATTTGTCAGTGTTTGACTACTCGTCTTTTGTTTTGTTTGTATTGATTTTACTGAAGCGTCAAAATGTTGGGTCTATGGAAGAACCGCCGTATTTTCATTATGTTGGATTGCCTTTCTTTTCCTTGTTACATACCTGAGAAGCCAGGCGAGTCCTTCAACAGCCGTACTATTTTAATAAACAAGTAACAGACTGCTTGATCAGGTAAATTATACGTTCCCAAATCCAATTATGAATATAAATGAATACTATAATTAACCCATTGTCCCCCCTCTCTTCTTCCTCCTCTTCATCATCATCATCACCACCGTCATCGCTACCTTCGTCAGAAACAGGTGTTAAAAGGCACACCATTTCAGACCGTTTTCATTGTATGGAGGTGACGTCGAACAGCCTGAATTCCGTGGCCCACAGTTCCGTGAGAGGAGAAAGGTCCAAACCCCGTCATCACCACGCGCATCTTCATGATAACCCTCATCATTTTCAACACGACGGACGTGGTAACACAAAAATGGCCGTGTTTTATATTCTCCCTTACCAAGAGATATTCTAAAATGATTTCGCAAACTTGCATCACTTCCATGACTCTTTTCTTGGCCTGGTTGCATCAAACTGTTTCTAATAGTGAAAATTAATGTCAATTAATGCCGTTACATGTAAAAGTGGTTTATAGAAAGCTTGTAGGGAACTTTGTCTGGCTGACTTACGTTACTAGAACATACCCTAAGGAAGAGCTGCGAATATAAGCTAAATACAGCGGTAAGATAGGCCACTCACCTCGCCCTTCTTTAATTAACCCGATACTGGCGTCACATAAGGTCTGCCTATCTGTCTGTCTGTCTGTCTACGTCTAGAGCAGCATCTGCCCACCATGTGTCAATGCTACTACGTTCACACACACCCTGGCGATGCTCAAGGCTGTGCCACTTACTCTTTTTGTTGTCCATCACTATCCTTGTTAAATGGGTTTATTGGTTTAAACTCACCGTTTCGTTCTCTTCGCCACATTTTGTTGTTTTCAAAGCGTTGTGTTCACCGATATTTCATGATATCCAACACTCGAATATTTTTTTTTTTTATACCCTTGTATTCATCTTTTTTTATTTTATTCTCACAGTGACTTTTTATTTTAAAAGTAATTCTACCGGGTGATATTGTCTTTTCAAATTTTACATTGATTTTAAATTGTTTTTACTATGTGTATTACCGTTTTCTTCGTCCTTATAAACTGTCTACCCTCCGAAATTTATCTCGCGAATAAACCAATAATTTTTGATTGACGCACATCCGATGAAAAATCAAAAGGAAAACAAAATATGCCAGTTCTGGTGCCATTAACGGCTCTGTGTCGCTAACTAACGTTAACACATGTCTATCTGCGACGAAGATATTGCGGCTTTTATTTATTTCATTTATCACAACATAGTCTTTGTTCTAATCTTAGTTTGTTCAATCCTTCGTTGCGTGCAAAGGTAAGAAAGTGTTAAGATCACCCTGATAACCTTTTAAGACTGTAATGTGTGTGTGTGTGTGTGTGTGTGTGTGTGTATATATATATATATATATATATATATATATATATATATATATATATATATATATATATATATATATATATATATATATATATATATATATATATATATATATATATATATATATATATATATATATATATATATATATATATATATATATATATATATATATATATATATATATATATATATATATATTTTTTTTACAGCTAAGGAGACAGCTCAAGGGCGCAAAGAAAAAAAGAAAATGGCTACTCACTGCTCCTGAACAGAGGTTAAAGGAGTGTCCAAATCAGAGGTTAATTTCATGAGGAGAGGTGTCCTGATACTCTCCTCTTGAAAGAGTTCAAGTCGTAGGCAGGAGGAAATACAGATGAAGGAAGATTGTTCCAGAGTTTACCAGCGTGAGGGATGAAAGAGTGAAGATGCTGGTTAACTCTTGCATAAGGGGTTTGGACAGTATAGGGATGAGCATGAGTAGAAAGTCGAGTGCAGCGGGGATGCATGCAGTTAGCAAGTTCAGAAGAGCAGTCAGCGTGGAAATATCGATAGAAGATAGAAAGAGAGGCAACATTGCGGCGGAATTTAATAGGTAGAAGACTATCAGTATGAGGAGGAGAGCTGATGAGACGAAGAGCCTTAGCCTCCACTCTGTCCAGAAGAGCTGTGAGGGAGCCCCCACACATGAGATGCATACTCCATACGAGGGGACAAGGCCCTGTATATGGACAGCAATTGTGCAGGGAGAAGAACTGGAGACGGTACAGAACGCCCAGCCTCGAGGAAGCTGATTTAGTAAGAGATGAGATATGAAGTTTCCAGTTGAGATTTTGAGTTAAGGATAGACCGAGGATGTTTAGTGTTGAGGAGGGTGATAGCTGGTGTTGTCAAAGAATAGGGATAGTTGTTTGGAAGATTGTGTCGAGTGGATAGGTGTAGAAACTGTGTTTTTGAGGCGTTGAAGGACACCAGGTTCTTCTTGCCCCAATCGGAAATAATAGTAAGGTCTGAGGCTAAGTTCTGCAGCCTCCAGCCTTGAGTCGTTAAGTTCCTGAAGGGTGGGTCTTCTATTAAAAGAAGTTGAATAATGCAGAGTGGAATCATCGGCGTAGGAATGGATAGGACAGTTCGTTTTGGAAAGAAGATCATCAATGAACAACAGAAAAGAGTGGGAGATAGGACAGAACCCTGTGGGACACCACTGTTAATAGATTTAGGGAAGAACAGTGACCGTCTACCACGGCAGAAATAGAACGGTCAGAAAGGAAACTGGAGATAAAGGTACAGAGAGAAGGATAGAAACCGTAGGAGGGTAGTTTAGAAAGCAAAGATTTGTGCCAGACCCTATCAAAAGCTTTTGATATGTCCAGCGCAATAGCAAAAGTTTCACCGAGACGGCTAAGAGAGGATGACCAAGAGTCAGTTAAGGAGATCACCAGTAGAACGCCCTTGCGGAACCCATACTGGCGATCAGATAGAAGGTCAGAAGTGGAAAGGTGCTTTTGAATCTTCCGGTTGATTGATTCAAAAGCTTTAGATAGACAAGAAAGTAAAGCTATAGGACGGTAGTTTGAGGGATTGGAGCGATCACCCTTCTTAGGCACAGGCTGTATGAAGGCATACTTCCAGCAAGAAGGAAAGGTAGATGTTGACAGGCAGAAACGAAAGAGTTTGACCAGGCAGGTTGACAGCACGGAGGCACAGTTTTTAAGGACAATAGGAGGCACTCCATCAGGTCCATAAGCCTTCTGAGGATTGAGGCCAGAGAGGGCATAGAAAACATCATTTTGAAGAATCTTTATAACAGGCATAAGGGAGTCAGAGGGGGGATGAGTAGGAGGAATATGCCCAGAATCGTCCAGAGTGGAGTTTTTAGAAAAAGTTTGAGAGAAGAGTTCAGCCTTAGAGATAGATGAGACGGCAGTGTTGCCGTCAGGACTGAGGAGTGGAGGGAAAGATGAAGAAGTGAAGTTGGAGGAGATGTTTTTGGCTAGATGCCAGAAGTCACGGGAAGAGTTAGAGAAAGCAAGGTTTTGACATTTTCTATTAATAAAAGAATTTTTGGTTAGTCGGAGAATAGATTTGGCACGATTTCGGGCAGAAATGTAAAGTTCATAATTAGCATTAGTTTGAAGGCTCTGGTACCTTTTGTGAGCTACCTCTATCATTGACAGCACGAGAACAAGCATGATTAAACCAAGGCTTTTTAGCGTGAGGAGTAGAGAAAGAACGAGGAATGTATGCTCCATTCCAGAGACAATCACCTCTGTGATGCGCTGAGCACACAGAGGGGTCTCTATCCTGGAAGCAATAATCATTCCACGGGAAATCAGAAACATTATGTATATATATATATATATATATATATATATATATATATATATATATATATATATATATATATATATATATATATATATATATATATATATATATATATATATATATATATATATATATATATATATATATATATATATATATATATATATATATATATATATATATATATATATATATATATATATATATATATATATATATATATATATATATATATATATATATATATATATATATATATATATATATATATATATATATATATATATATATATATACTATTTTTCACTGACACCAGAAAATATAAAGTTAAAGGCATGTTTCTAGTTGTCCTGAACTTAGAAAAGACGAATTGGAGAGGTTTTAACGAAAACAGCACCACCACCAACACCATCAACAACAGCAGTTAAATCCATTCCTACCATAGTGGTTTTCTGTTCATTTTTTAACACACACACACACACACACACACACACACACACACACACACACACACACACACACACACTCACACACACAAACACACACGCGGAGTTCTCCTAAAGCTTTAATTTAAATCTCTGAAAATATTCACTCAATTTTCTTCCTTCCTCCCCATCCTCCTTCTTTTCTTAAGGTTTAACCATCTTCCTCGCTCGCATCACCCCTTTATTTTTCTTTCTCCTCCTTTTCTTCCGAGTCCTTTTCCTCCTCAGCTGTGTCTAATGAGGCGATTGGGACTTAATTTTCTCCTCCATTCTTTCCTCCCTCTCGTCCCCGCACCCCCCTGTTACTTCCCCACTTTCCCACGACCACCGGGCCACCATCTTACCGACCTCCTCCTCCTGTACCCAAGAACCCTCACTTCTGACCTTCCAAGCTGTGACGCCTCCATCACAAACTCTAACTCAAACAACCAGCACCTCCTTTACCCGACAAACCACAATTATTTAGACATTCACAAAAACTATAATTCAAAATAACAAAGAATAAAGTCCTAATACAAATTACAATTCACAAACTGTCTGCTTGATCACTAATTGCCCCACTCTAAGAATGACTCTTTCCCTGTTAATAGAAAGTACAACTGACAACTCCCAACTCCCTAATGTAACGAGTTTTAGCTCTCTCATCCGACTATAAATCTTTGACCGCCAACCGCCCAATTTCAACAACTAAACGAGATGACAAACTGCAACTCCCTTACTAATCAACTAAATACCCCCTGGAACCTCTAACCCCAACCCTCTAACCACCAAGCGTTCCATTTCAATCAACCAGTTAATTACAACCAACTGCCCTATTTCAATTTTACTACAACTAATTCCAATTCCAGTAAAATACAACCAGTTTACCACAACTAACTACCCCATTCGAAATCAACCAGTCCACTATAACCGTACATCTACCATCTCCAAATTCCAATCAACCAGTCCACTACCACCCTCCATCTACCAACTCCCCATTCCAGTCAACCAGTCCACTACACCCCTCCAACTACCAACTCTCCATTCCAGTCAACCAATCCACTACACCCCTCCAACTACCAACTCCCCATTCCAGTCAACCAGTCCACTACACCCCTCCAATTACCAACTCCACATTCCAATCAACCAGTCCATTACAATTCTACAACTACCAACTCCACATTCCAATCAACCAATCCACTAAAACCCTTCACCCACCAACTCCCCATTCCAGTCAACCAGATCACTATAACCCCTGACTGCCAACTCCCCATTACAGTCAACCAATCCACTACAACTCTCCAACTACCAACTCCACATTCCAATCAACCAATCCACTACAACTCTACAACTACCAACTCCACATTCCAGTCAACCAGTCCACTACACCCCTTCAACTACCAACTCCTCATTCCAGTCAACCAATCTAGTACAACTCTACAACTACCAACTCCACATTCCAGTCAACCAGTCCATTACAATTCTACAACTACTTACTCCCCATTCCAGTCAACCATTCCACTACAGTTCTACAACCACCAACTTCCCCATTCCAAGCAGTTACTCTCTGGCATGACATTACAACTTTCCGATCACCAACTCCCTAGTCCCGCAGCTTGTAATTCCCCAACTCGACATGCTACATACATTTCCTCAAGTGTCACTCTTCTTCGGACCGGACAAGCCAGCAACATATCACAGCCGATTGATTGTGCGACAACACCTCCTGATCTCTTCGACCCATTATTAACTCCCCAAGACCCGACAACACGCAATTCTTATACCGCCAACCTCCTTTCCCTCGACATGCCTGGCACCTCCGACAAATAGAGTAATTCCACGATGACCAGCTCCTAGAGAACAATCACTCGACCCCCAAATCTTGACGCACTACATAAAATTCTCCGACCACCATTTCACTCGTCCGACATTTCTCTACCCGACCCGCTAACACCGGAACCTGACAGCAACTTATCAGCTCCCCGATCAGTCACGTATTCTGAGACCATTGATTCCTGGACATTCATCTCTCTACACACATATACACACACACACACACACAAAACAAAACAAAACAAAAACAAAAAAAGACCCGACAAACAACCAAGTCTTCGGTCCGAAAACTTCACAATCCAACACCTTTACTTCCCAGTCTGATAACACTTTTTTTTCTTTTTTTTTCTCTCTCTCTCTGTTACCCGACAACTTTCCGACTAATCCACTCTCCCTGCCCGACTAACTTCAGCTCCCCGACCCGACAATTCACAAAAAAATTGACCCCCAACACAACAACTCCGCGATTCCCTCATTCTATTTTAGTCTACTCCTTCAACTTTTTTTATTCTCTCTCGAAAAAAAAAAAAAGATTAAGGCTTAGTATTATATTTCTCAACACTAAAAGAGACTAAAATCTAAAACCAGATATGCAGTTTTATTTCAATCAGTATGGGAAATATAGGACTTTTTCTTTATATTTTTTTATTTGTTTTCATAAATTATCTGCTTGTTCTGAATAGTGTTAACGTTTTTTAGTATATTTTTTTATGTATTTGCTGTTACGACTAGGATCAATCTATCATATTAATTCCTCTCTTGACCTGAAGATCTCTACCTAGTGTGATTTATTGCTTTAGATATAATTTTGTTTAACTTGCATTTTTATCGGCGTGACTCTGCGCTCCACCGTTTGATCGTCGACTTTAATGTATGGCTTAACTCTCGACTTTCATTGATGCGACTTTTCTCTCGCAGAGTTAATATTAAATGAACCTATTTTTAACGACTTATGATTCATGATGTCCTTTTTGGTTAATCTAATTCATTGTTATTACTGTTATTATATTGCAACATTATACTCATTGTTATTATTATTATTATTATTATTATTATTATTATTATTATTATTATTATTATTATTATTATTATTATTATTATTATTATTATTATTATTATTATTATTATTATCATTATTATTACTATTATTCATTATTGTATGACGTTGTTTCATTGCAGATTAGTTTGGCAGATTTTTATTATGGCAGTAATTTCGGGTGACAGTTCTTTAATATGTATAGCAGTGTTTTTTTTTTTTTTTTTTTTTGTGTGTGTGTGTGTGTGACGCTTGGTTAGAATGGCAGCTGTTTAGTGTGGCAGTGTTTTAGTGTGGCAGTTCTTTAGTGTAGAAGTTATTTAGTATGACAGTTCTTTAGTGTAGAAGTTATTTAGTATGGCAGTTCTTTAGTGTAGAAGTTATTTAGTATGACAGTTCTTTAGTGTAGAAGTTATTTAGTATGACAGTTCTTTAGTGTAGAAGTTATTTAGTATGACAGTTCTTTAGTGTAGAAGTTATTTAGTATGGCAGTTCTTTAGTGTAGAAGTTATTTAGTATGGCAGTTCTTTAGTGTAGAAGTTATTTAGTATGGCAGTTCTTTAGTGTAGAAGTTATTTAGTATGGCAGTTCTTTAGTGTAGAAGTTATTTAGTATGGCAGTTCTTTAGTGTGGCAGTTCTTTAGTGTAGAAGTTATTTAGTGTGGCAGTTCTTTAGTGTGGCAGTTCTTTAGTGTAGAAGTTATTTAGTGTGGCAGTTCTTTAGTGTAGAAGTTATTTAGTATGGCAGTTCTTTAGTGTAGAAGTTATTTAGTATGACAGTTCTTTAGTGTAGAAGTTATTTAGTATGACAGTTCTTTAGTGTAGAAGTTATTTAGTATGGCAGTTCTTTAGTGTGGCAGTTCTTTAGTGTAGAAGTTATTTAGTGTGGCAGTTCTTTAGTGTAGAAGTTATTTAGTATGGCAGTTCTTTAGTGTAGAAGTTATTTAGTATGGCAGTTCTTTAGTGTGGCAGTTCTTTAGTGTAGAAGTTATTTAGTGTGGCAGTTCTTTAGTGTGGCAGTTCTTTAGTGTGGCAGTTCTTTAGTGTAGAAGTTATTTAGTATGGCAGTTCTTTAGTGTAGCAGATATTTAGTATGGCATTTTTCATTGTGGCAGTGGTTTAGAATAGCAGTAGTTTAGTATGACAGTTGTTTTTAGTGTGTCAGTTGTTTAGTATGACGGCTGTTTAGTGTGGCAGTTGTTCAGTGTGCTTACAATAACAATAACAACAACAGCAATCAGGAATAACAATAACAACAACAAAGCACGACAAGAACAATAAACAAAAACAAAAACAACTTGACATAAGAATAACAACCAGAACAATAAACGAAAAATTTCTACAACAAATTCCATTGATAGATTATTATTATTATTTTTTTTTTTTTTTATACCAGAGGAGACAGCACAAAAGCCCCCCCAAAAAGGAAACAACAATAAAAAAAAAAGCCCGCTACTCGCTGCTCCTGTACTATGATATCAGAACGTTTCATTATAATATTCAGGCCACATCGAGCACGCCTTTCACAACTCTTCGCTCCTCAAGTTACACGAAGGGCACTGAAGCTGGAGAGGTCATGCATTACAACCTTCTCCAGTGTAGTGACGATAAATACTCCTCACATGTATATTCCATCTCCTTTAACGAATTTTATGTTTCCTGTCGCCAGTAGAAACAATTTGTCATATTCTTTCCCCCTCTTGTCTTGTTAATTTCGACTTCTGAAGGAACAAAAAGTAAACGAAAACGATAAATACTCCTCACATGTATATTCCATCTCCTTTAACGAATTTTATGTTTCCTGTCGCCAGTAGAAACAATTTGTCATATTCTTTCCCCCTCTTGTCTTGTTAATCTCGACTTCTGAGGGAACAAAAAATAATCGAAAACGTGGTGGCAATTTTCATCAGGGGAAATTCGTGCGTCAGAGAAATAGTAAACACTCGCAACGCAATACCTGTCTCATCACACCCACGGTCTAAGAATACATCATGCACAAACTCCTTTAAAATTGGGAGCGAGAGGGAGACGACTGTGTATTCTTTAGATTGTTGTCAGATCCTCCCGAAATTGACCTCTCTTTCGGCCACCTCTTTTGATTCTTTTTTGTAGGAGCAGCGAGTAGCGGGCTTTTTTATTATTGTTTCCTTTTTTGTGCCCTTGAGCTGTCTCCTTTGTTGTAAAAAAAAAATGTGTGCGCCGGCCACTTTCCGTCCTCCAGTTTTCAGAAGGACGGTGCAACTCTAAACCATTGTGAGCGACTGCAGTGTGAGTCCCAACCGTAGTTAATAAGTCCCTCGATGCAAGACGAAGACGCTTTTGGCTCTACAAGGAATATCTCCAAAGGCCACAAATCAGATTAGTTGTGTTCTCATGAGGATTTTTTCACGTATGGTCAGACAATCATTAGGCTCATAAAACTAGCAATGGATATATGCCCACAGCCTCCACTAAATTCATATCCAGTGTGGGTGCGTAAGCCCGGAAATGTTTGAGATTATGAGCCTAAAACTTCTTGAATAATTCCGTGACTGTCTTCAAGCGTAAAACCAATGCGACTTCCTTGTAAGACGGAGAAACGAAGCATGTAACGTCGGCTTAGCGAAATTTTGTTACGAATTTCTTTGATAAGCAGAACTAGATGTCTTTGCAAAAATATAAAGTAAAATAATGTAAAGTAAAATCGGGGTAGAGAAAGAATATATAGTCGATTTAAAATATTCTGAGTAACCCTTTTAAAATAGTGAACGGGAAACACTGTCAAGCGTTGAACTATTTTATGAGTCTTTCATATATTTAGTTTTTTTTAACGGTATTCTTTTCAATGCGATTTTCTCTTAAATTATTCATCATATTATCTTCAATCACTACTCATGTTCTTTCAAATCACAAGTCATGTTCTCTTAAATCACTAGTCGCTCTCTTAAATAACTATTCATGTTCTGTTAAATCACTTCATGTTCTCTTAAATCAAAAATACCTACTGTATGATTCCTAGTGTATTTAGTGAACGGAGTTTCTGTCTTTCCTCTAACCATTTAACTCCATCCTTTTATGAAACAGCAACACCTCTACATCACCCTTTCACTAACACACACAAACTCACACACACACACGAACAGCTTTTAACAATTTCCTCTCTAGCCCTTCCCTTTACTGCCTACTATACGTATGCCCACATGTCCAGCTTTCGTCAATATGTATGGTGGTTCGAGTCTCCCTGTCTGACGGAGGGACGGATGGAAATAACTCACTTTTCGGGTCCGTCATCCGCAATTGTAGAAAAGAGCCGCGGAATAGAAAAGACCACTAAAGCAGGCAACTTGTTATAAGGCAGCAGACTCGCTTGTTACCTGTTATTCCCATGCAACAATATTTTAAAGTAGACCCTTCCTCCTCCTCTTCATCCTCCTGTCTCATCACCACCTCCTGCTCTTCATCATCATCATCATCGCTATTCTCCGCCTCACTGCTTTTTTCCTCACCTTTTCCTCCTCCCGTGCCTCACCGTTCACCTGCCTCGCTCTCCCTCGCCAGGTGACAGACTACTGGACATTCCCTGCAAGGTGTGCGGCGACCGATCCTCCGGCAAGCATTACGGCATCTACTCCTGCGACGGTGGGTGTCTGTTCGTATGTCTGTCTGTCTTTGTGTATGTATGTATGTATGTGACTATATATGTATGTGTGTATATCTGTCTCTTTGTCTGTATGTATGTCTGTGATGTCTGTGTGGTCTGTCTATGTATGTGTGTGTGTCTGAATGTCTATATGTCTGTATGTATGAATGTTTGTCTGTCTGTCTGTCTGTGTGTATGTTTGTCTGAGTATGTCTCTCTCTCTCTCTCTCTCTCTCTCTCTCTCTCTCTCTCTCTCTCTCTCTCTCTCTCTCGTATTTATTTACTTTTTTGCATGTGTTTGTCGGTTGCTCCTTTTCTTTCTTTCGTTCGTTCGTTCGTTTATTTCTGTTTTACGTTTTGTTTATTTATCAGCTGTGTTTATTTTAATTTTTTTTAACATTCTCTCGCTTGTGTTTGTGGTTTGTCTTTTTTTTTCTTTTGTGCCTTCCTTGTTTTATCGTTTTCTCGGCATTTATCTCCCTCTTTGTTCTACCTCTCTTTCCTTTTTTTTTTACTGGCATTCTTTCTTTCTTTCTTTTTTTGTGTCACTGTCTTCTGTCTCGTTTCGTCCATGCATGCACTCTCGTTTGATCGTATAAAGCACACACACACACACACACACACACACACACACACACACACACACACACACACACGTCTGATGCAGAATAATAACCACCATCACTACACAGAACATTGAAATTACAGCGACTATTTAAATTACAAGAACAGCTGCCATCCTTGTGTGTCTCTGCTACTTCTGCCCATCATGCCACCTTTCTGTACACCTATTCAGTCTTTTTTATACATATCGACGTTTCCTTTAACTTCAGCGTCTTTCTAACACATTCGTACAGCTTTTAACATCTCCTCCATTTCCTTGCTTCCTTTATATCTACATGTACACGCCTTTCCACTCTCTTCCGCGCCTTTTCGTTTCTTTCTTTGCCAACCTGCGCTTCCTTCAACTTCACCATCTCCCAATCGAGTAGCTTTTAATATCCTTTCTTCCTTTCCTTGCCTCCTCTATTGCCACATTCATACACCTTTCTTTTCGTCTCTATACACAGACCTTCCTCCTTCCTATGACTTTACGCACTTCCTTTCTTTGCCAACCTGCGCTTCCTTCAACTTCACCATCTCCCAATCGAGTAGCTTTTAATATCCTCTCTTCCTTTCCTTGCCTCCTCTATTGCCTCATGCATACGCCTTTCTTTTCGTCTCTCTATATATACCTTCCTCCTTCCTCCTTCTGTTTGTATGTGTGTATGTATGTGACTATATATGTATGTGTGTATATCTGTCTCTTTGTCTGTATGTATGTCTGTGATGTCTGTGTGGTCTGTCTATGTATGTGTGTGACTGAAGTCTTTTAATTGGTGAGTATCGAAACACCTCTGGAATAAGACTTGATCACTCATGTTTGGGTTATGATTGTCTCTGTGAGTGTTGTGTGTTACGGCCACGTTTTATTGCGTCAGTCTCTTTGTTTGTATCCACTTACGTAACAAATAAGTACACACTTTTCTACAGTAATCCTTTTCGATCAAACATTCAGTCAAGTTGCTTTTAACATTTTACCTTTATTTTTTTCCTTGCGATCTCTATTAATACATATCAATACAGCCTCCAAATCTCCTTCTTAACACACACACACACACACACACACACACACACACACACACACACACACACACACACACACACACACACACACACACACACACACACACACACACACACACACACACACACACACACACACACACACACACACACACACACACATACACAGAGACAAGCACTTTTCAAACACCATCATCTGACCCCCTCCCTTCCGCTGCCATGTACTGCCCCACGCTACAGTGCTCGAGTTTTTGCAAGAGCGTTTACCATCATCCTCTTTACCCTTCTCTCTCAGTCTATACATACCATTGGCCTGCCACCACCCTCTTCATGACACACACACACACACACACACACACACACACACACACACACACACACACACACACACAGACGACCCGCCCTTAACATGATCCTCTCTTCCTGTCCCTCGCCTCGCCTCGCACCCGCCTACACGCCACAGGGTGCTCGGGGTTCTTCAAGAGGAGTATCCACCGGAACCGCGTCTACACCTGCAAGGCCACGGGGGACCTCAAGGGCAAGTGTCCCATTGACAAGACCCACCGCAACCAGTGCCGCGCCTGCCGCCTCAGCAAGTGCTTCGACGCCGCTATGAACAAGGATGGTGAGTACTCGCTTGGCTTCCCTGTTTCTGCTCGTTCTTGTGTGTCTTTGGGTGGCGGTGAAATGGAAAGGTGAAGAGCTCGAGGTAAGACTAAAATTTGAAAGCTTCCTCGAAGATCTTGGAGGGAGGTTTAGGTCACGTGAAGTAGAGTTAAGTGGCAAGTGATAGTCAACGTCCAAGCCATGACACTTAGATGGGTACCTAGGGATGGAATGGTTTGGTGGGCGGTAAAAAGGAAAGGAGAAGAGCTCGAGGAAGACAGATTTGAAAGCGTCCTCGAAGATCTTGGAGGTAGAGGTAAGTGGCAAGTGATAGTCAACGTCCAAGCCACGACACTTAGATGGGTACCTATAGGGATGGAATGGTTTGGTGGCCGGTGAAAGAGAAAGGAGAAGTGCTCGAGGAAGACGAAATTTTAAAGCGTCCTCGAAGATCTTGGAGGGAGGCTTAGGTCAGGTAAAGTAGAGGTAAGTGGCAAGTGATGGTCAACGTCCAAGCCATGACACTTAGATAGGTACCTAGGGATGGAATGGTTTAGTGGCCGGTGAAAGGGAAAGGCGAAGAGCTCGGGGAAGACAGATTTGAAAGCATCCTCGAAGACCCTTGGGGGGAGGCTTAGATCAGCCGAAAAAATGTTGAGTAGCAAGTGATAGTCGACGCTCAAGACAGGAAACATAAAGACCCACATTCTTAAGCAAGCACACACACTTGACAAGGCTTTCGTATATAGGATATCTGGGTATTTCCATGGGTACTTTTATGACCCTGGTGGCAGTGTGGCAAAGACTCACCACCTACGGGCTTTTTTTTATTATTGTTTTCTTTTATTTTTTACCCCCTTGCACTGTCTCCTCTGCTGTAAAAAAAAAAATGAACGTCAAGCAAAAACAAAACAAAAAAACGATGAATTTCCTTTTCGGCCTTTGTAAATAATTAATGTGATAAGCGGGAACGTCTAAGGGCCAGTTTTACAGCAAGTTTGTAAGCTCCTCATCCAAACACAAAATACGACGGAAATTCCTTGTGTCTCTAGTGTTAGGCGTGGATATAAAAAGAAGGGACTTTTAGAACACTACACAGGAACACTTTTTTAGTATCTGGTATTGAGTAGAAATAACTAAGCATTGTGGTGAATAGGTTTTTTGGGGGGCGCTTACAATGACTGTGTGTTAGACTGTTGAACTGGCCCCAAGAATATCAACCTTAGATGCTTACTTCGGGATGGGATGTTTTGGACTGGGTGTGGAAGGAAGTGGTGGTGTTCATGTGCCATTCGCCTGCCATGGATAAGATCGGTAATTACTTGCTTGGCATCCTCTTGAAACGTTATCTTGGTTCTTCTGGTGTTGCCTACTTCGGGATGGAATGTTTTGGACTGGATGTGGAAGGAAGTGGTGGTGTTCATGTGCCATTCACCTGCCATGGATAAGATCGGTAATTACTCGCTTGGTATCATCTTGCCTCGCTATCTTTGTTCTTCTGGTGTTGGTGATGATGGGAATATGATAAGGAATGGAAATGGGTTCGACTGGACAGGGAAAGGGGAAGGATTGCGTGTTGTTTACTGATGCTGTTGTTGGTGGTGTGGTTGTTTCTACGTATTCTGATGCTGGTAATGATGGGAATATAATATGAAATGAATACGTGTGGCTGGAAAAGGAAAGGGAAGGAATGGGTGTTGTTTATTGATGTTATTGGTGGTGGTGTGGGTGGCTCTACTTCTTCTGGTGCTGGTGAGTACGAGTGTGGCTGGGCCGGGAAAGGAGAAGGAATGAGTGTAGTTTATTAATGTTATTGGTGATGTTGTGGATGTTTCTACCTATTTTGGTGGTAGTGCCGGTGGAATGCGAAGAGAAGGGGACGGGATGGTATTGGGTGCGGCTGTGGCTGAGTGGAGCAGGGAAAAGAAAGGACCTATAGCGTTGTTTTTTTGATGCTAGTGAGTGTATTGTTGAAGGTGGTTGAGGTCACAAGAACACACAATGATACTTAGAGTCTACGGACCGGATTCTTAAACATTTCGGCTTTCGTAGGAGTTGTGGGTATTTCCATGAGTAGTTTTTAGACCTTGGTTGAAGTTTGAGAAAGCATTGTTTCATTGATGCTAGTGAGTGTATTGTTGAAGGTGGCTGAGGTCACAAGAACACACAATGATACTTAGAGTCTACGGACCGGATTCTTAAACATTTCGGCTTTCGTAGGAGTTGTGGGTATTTCCATGAGTAGTTTTTAGACCTTGGTTGAAGTTTGAGAAAGCGTTGTTTCATTGATGCTAGTGAGTGTATTGTTGAAGGTGGTTGAGGTCACAAGAACACACAATGATACTTAGAGTCTACGGACCGGATTCTTAAACATTTCGGCTTTCGTAGGAGTTGTGGGTTTTTCCATGAGTAGTTTTTAGACCCTGGTAGTAGTTTGAGAAAGCTTCTGTACCATAAATGTGAAAGAAAAATCATGAGAGCACCATTAATCTCATCTTCGGCCTTCGGAAGTAGATAATTTTAGAGCCTAAGCGTCTAAAAAAACCGAGCTTCAAGTATTGGGATTATTGGTGCAGACAGTGACGTCAAGCCTTTGAAAATAGTTAATGTTAGAGCCGGAAGCGTCTGAAAATTCCGAACTCTAAGTATTGAGATTATTGGTGCAGATAGTGACGTCAGGCTTCCATTGGTGTTGTGGGGTGACTGGTGTTGCAAGGATACACAAAGTTACATGGAGTCTACAAGTAGTGAGCGTGTCAGTGCCAGTAGTGACTGTGAAGAGGTTTTGAGAATCCAGCGCCATCAACAACACCGTTTTTTTTTTTTTTTTGTTTTTTTTTCCATGCTGAACTGAGGTTTATAAGCATCTCAGGCACCATAACAGTTAATTGATTGGGAGATTTGTTGGGTTATCAGCGTCATTAGCGTCACAACCTGGCTTTCTCCCTTTGCAGTATCAGTAAGATAATATACTTTCTTGTGCAGAGACAGAAGTAAGATTGTGAACGTCACCAGCAACGCCGTATCCTTCATCCTAATTAGCGGTAGTCGAGTTGCCAATTCTTTAACTGCTACATAACAACCTTTTCGTCATGCTAAAGCCAAGTCGTCTATGTACCGCCACTTCAGCTTCCTCCTCCCATCCTTAACTTTACTCTCCTAGCATCAGCCAAGCCCTGTATATTCATAGCTTTCAAAACACCTCAATATTCCCAACACCGCCTGCAACGCCCCTATCCCTAACATCAAGCCTTTCCTAGTCCATTATTCTATACTGTAGTCGTGAGATCAGGTCAACAGCCACATCGCATACTATTTTAGCGGCAGTGAATGCTCGGAACTGGATTTCTATTTATATATAATTTTTAAGGATATCAGTTTAGTTCCAGTGGCAGCTCGCAGTGGTAGAGTTAACTTTATCAGGCGCTTGTTCGGTGTTTTCTTACATTGGTTGGGAATGGCAACTGCAACTCTATCCTCAAGTGAATATAGTCCATACAAATTTATCTCTTTCGGACACCTCTTTTGATTCTTTTTTGTAGGAGCAGCGAGTAGCGGGCTTTTTTATTTATTATTGTTTCCTTTTTTGTGCCCTTGAGCTGTCTCCTTTGTTGTAAAAAAAAAAAAATCAGCGTCGTACATCAGCCGCATGTTGTTATATCATTTGTACATCAGGAGCCGTAACTCTATAGAATTTATATTTCTCTTTTCCAAATTTTTATGTAATCAACGCTGGTTGGTATAGGTAAAGTGACTCCTCTTCTTTCCCCAGCAACATGTAGGCCAAACATTTTTATCATCTATATAGCGGTGTTCGTATATTCTTATGTTGGTTAAAAGGAGTGAGCCCAGTTCTCTCCTTTTATCTTCTGTACAGCGCTGTTCGTATGTTCATATATTGGATAAGAGCGAGGCCAGTTCTCTCCCCAATTCTCTCACGTTATCAGTGCGACACGCAGCTTGATACAAAGGTCTCTCTCTCTCTAATAAAAATAAAAAGATTGAGCCACTTTTTATCTCTGCCACACGGCGGGCTACATGTTCTATCTTGGCCCACGCTTGTGTCGTAGCCGGAGTGACTGGTTCGCTATTTTTTCTGATATCAGAGTGGAATAAATGTGGTGCTGAAAAGGTTGATTGCAGATGGTCAGGTCCTGTGTGTGTGTGTGTGTGTGTGTGTGTGTGTGTGTGTGTGTGTGTGTGTGTGTGTGTGTTCAGCCACTGCATCATGAGTTCTTGTTTGATACGGGGTTTTTTTGCAACACTGCCCATAACTTACAGTAAACCGGTAGTGACTGTAGGGGAACGATCTTGTGTTAGATAAAGACGATAGTCGGTGGCAATGTTGATGATGACGATGAATGACTGATGCTGCTGAATGTAATACGATAACAGTAATAATAATGATAATAACAACAAGGGGATCAAAATACATGTCTTATATATCTATCTATCTATATCTATATATATCTATATCTATATCTATCTATCTATCTATCTATCTATATCTATATCTATCTATCTATCTATCTATCTATCTATCTATCTATCTATCTATCTATCTATCTATCTATATATATATATATATATATATATATATATATTTCTATCTATATATATATATATATATATATATATATATAGATAGATCTCTCTCTCTCTCTCTCTCTCTCTCTCTCTCTCTCTCTCTCTCTCTCTCTCTCTCTCTCTCTCTCTCTCTCTCTCTCTCTCTCTCTCTCTCTCTCTCTATATATATATATATATATATATATATAGATATATATATATATATATATATATATATATATATATTAGTGATCCTTAAAGTCGCCTTAGACTTTAGTGGGACACGTCTCTTAGGATACAGGATTAGCGGTTGAGAGTTGTACTCCGCCACGCACCGCGTCGACGATATTTGCATGGAATGGTCAGAGTCACATGACTATCTGACCCCCGACTCTGGTCTTGCAGTTTTAGGACAGTCATGATGCTGATGCTGATGATAATGATAATAATAATAATAATAATAATAATAATAATAATAATAATAATAATAATAATAATAATAATAATAATAATAATAATAATAATAATGATAATATATAATATTAATAATAGTTTTGATCTTTCACATCAGTTGCCACAGAACGTCCTTGTCAGTCAGACACACACACACACACACACACACACACACACACACACACACACATGAGAGTTATCGCAGTGAAGCCTTCGGGGGGTGGGGGGTGGGGAGAGAGAGAGAGAGAGAGAGAGAGAGAGAGAGAGAGAGAGAGAGAGAGAGAGAGAGAGAGAGAGAGAGAGAGAGAGTATGCATGGGGTGTGTGTGTGTGTGTGTGTGTGTGTGTGTGTGTGTGTGTGTGTGTGTGTGTGTGTGTGTGTGTTAGGAAACAAGTCTGGAAGTGTCGAGGCAGGAGCGTGAGCCGTCAAGGTGTTCAGGTGTTGCCCAAGGTGTTGACGCTACCAGGTGACATGCTATTGATCAAGGAGGTGGGCAGAGGCGCGGGGCCCTGGGGACTTGAGCACCGGGTGGGGGTGTTATGAGCCTCGGGGAACAACGGAAGAACGGAAAAACAGAAGAACAACAGTTATAAAATATGATCCTTTGCTGTGCCACTTAGTCAGGAAGCCATAAAGACCTTGTTGAACATTATTAAAGATTACAATTTAATTTACATGTAATCCTAGTTTATCTGAAGTCCATACACATATTAACCTTCCTCTTGTAATGCGAATATAGCTTTGTGGTGCGTGGTGTTGGTTACCTTGCTTTCCCTGTTCACTTGGCTAGTTTTGAATATAAATCTAACCGTAAAAAGCAAGTTTGTGAAGCGTTGACTCTTCTCCGCCCAGGTAAATCCCTCGAAACGGATTTTTAATCGATTGGTGAAAAATCAGAAAGAGAAAATGAAAACCTCTAGTGGAAAGATCAGATTGTTATGTAAGATTTTCCATATATATAAAATACTCTAAAGGTGTTTCTCGTCATTGAAGGCCGCCCTGTGTTCGCAGCAGTATTCAGTGAAGAGAAATTAAACGGATTTATATGGTTTCGTTTCATCAGTGCTCACCCCGCAGCTGGAAAGAAAGATAGAAACAAGAGGCGGGTAGATAAATATGCTCACATTTATATCCGTTAAAATAAAACGCGGAAAACTGAACACAATATTGTGGAAGATCTCGATTTGTTGCTTTGGTGAAACACAAAAGGTATCATTGCAACATTTAAAGGGTTGGTAAAAAAAATATAAAACAGACTGCACTAGACTAAAAAAAAAACATGTGTGACATTTGTGACAGTTAACTTTGAAAATTCGTGATACCTTCAAGTTACACTCCTTCCGAACACCTTGACAAAACGACAGCCGTGGTTAAGTTGAAAAGTCATTATATATATAGTTATCTCTCGGCAGAACACGTCCTCCTCCTCCTCTTCCTCCTCCTCCTTCTCCTCCTTATCCTCCTCCTCCTCCTGCTCTTCCTCTTCCTCCTCTGACTCTGACTCTTACAAGGTTTGGGCGTGCACCTGCCCTAGAGGGAATAAATAGAGGAACATAGTATTGATGAAGCTATTATCATAATTGCTGTTATTGTTACTAATTATTATTATTATTATTATTATTATTATTATCATTATTCATAGTAATAGTAGTAGTAGTAGTAGTAGTAGTAGTAGAAGTAGAAGTAGTAGAATAGTAGTAATAGCATTAGTATCATCATCACCATTATCATTGTCGTTAATGCATTTGTTATAATTGTATTGGTAGCCGTTTGGCATTGCTGCAATACAACAATAATCCGAACGGCTTTTATGTCCAGATTCCCAGTGTTACCAACGAATAACTGTTCCATTATGCCGGCCACGAGACAAATCTGCTTTTCTTATTGGTAATATTGATCTCTAAACCGCACATCATACAGCTCAGATGCTTATTTCACTTTTTATTCCTCTTACATGTTTTGCTTTGTGCCATTTGACAGACCAATAGGGGTATCCGGTCTCTACAAAATTATCATGGACGTAGTTTATTTTAGTTTTCCGGGAGTTGCGCCGCTGACATGTTATGAGAAGTCTGAAGTGGGGGATGAATGGGCACATGACGGCCTAAGAGATCAAAAGAGGCATCCTGAGGGCTAATACGGACAATACAAGGAAGGGCGCAGCAAGGGGAAAGCGCCAAGGTGATCCATATGACAACGATTTTAGGATCACGCGTCTAGATGTAACAACCCAAAGGATCAAAGAAACAATTCAACACAAGGAAACATTGCTTGCCCACTCGCCGAGGCTCTGGATGTGTTGCAGGAATCAATCTGTCACCAATTTGTGCTTTCCTGGATAATAATAATGATAATAACAATAATAATTAACTACCTCTACCTTGACCGCCATTATCACAGTCAACATTCTCAGCTGCCTGTTCCTGGAATGGGAAAGGAAGAGGAAAGTAGGGAACGAAAGAAGGGAGGGAGGAGTGAGTCGAAATATGGAGGAAGAAGTGAAGTGAGGTGAAGAGAACTGAATGGAGGGAGAAAGAAAGAAAACAGAGGAAACCAACCAGGAAGAGGAAAGTAGGGAACGAAGGAAGGAAAGAGTGTGAGGGAAAAATAGAGGAAGAAGCGGAGTCAGCCAGTTGAAAGTAACATAGGGAAATAGATAGAGACGAGACAGCCAAACAGCCAGATAGACAGAAAGACAAAAAGAAATAGTTAGACGGAGAGAGGGGATGGAATGGAAGGAGAAAGAGGAATAGACGGAGTTAGGCGAGTAGAAAGGAATGGAGGGAGAAGAGAGGAGACAGACAGACAGGCAAAAAAGAGAAAGTCATACAGACAAACGGAGAGGATGAAGTGGAGGGAGGCAGAAGGAGAGACGGTGTTAGATTAGGCAAGTTGAAAGGAATGGATGGAGATAGATATAGAAGGGAGGAGACAGACAGACAGACAAAAAAGAGAAAATCATACAGACAAACGGAGAGGATGAAGTGGAGGGAGACAGAAGGAGAGACGGTGTTAGATTAGGCAAGTTGAAAGGAATGGATGGAGATGGATAGAAAAGAGAGGAGATAATCAAACAGCCAGCCAGACAAACACAGACAGAAAGAGAAAGTCAAACGGATAAACAGAGGGCAAGAAGTGGAGAGAAAGAGGTTGACACGGAAAGAAAGAAATGGATGGAAATGGAGAGAGGAGAGCAGGCAACCAAACAGCCAAATTGACAGACAAAGAGAGAAAGTCAGACGAACAGACAGAGAGGAAGGAGGGTAAGGAGGGAGATAAAGAAAAATATGGAGTTAGTCAGTAGAGAGTAATGAAGGAAGATGGAGAGAGAGAGAGAGAGAGAGAGAGAGAGAGAGAGAGAGAGAGAGAGAGAGAGAGGAGACAGACAGACAGACAGACACAAAAAGAGAAAGTCAGGCGGACAAACAGAGAGGCTGGAGTGGATGGAGATAGAGGAGATGGAGTTTGGTGAGTAGAAAGGAATGGAGGGAAATGGACAAAGAGGAGACAGACAGACAGACAGACACAAAAAGAGAAGGTTAGACGGACAAACAGAGAGGCTGAAGTGGATGGAGATAGAGGAGATGGAGTTTGGCAAGTAGAAAGGAATGGAGGGAAATGGATAAAAAGGAGAGGAGACAAACAAACAGCCAGACAGCCAGACACACAAAAAGAGGAAGTCAGGCGGACAAACAGAGAGGCAGGAGTGACTGACAGCCAGGGACGTGAGCGCCAGTTGCTATCCATGGCCTCATCTCCCGCCCCTCGATGTCTCCCTGCATCCCCTCCTCCCTCCCCTCGGTGTTTTTTTTTCTCTCCTCACCCCCCCTTCCCCCATTCACCCCTCACCCCCGCCAGTCCCCAGCCTAGCCACACAGTCTCTCGCTTTCTGAGGCGGGAAGCGATGAGTCCGGGAGATAAGGTGTGTGTGTGTGTGTGTGTGTGTGTGTGTGTGTGTGTGTGTGTGTGTGTGTGTGTGTTTCCCCTCACCTGCATTCACTTATTCGTATTTATTTTATATTTTCCTATCCTCTATTTTTATCTATTTTTTTCCCTATCGTTAGCTTCTTTTATCATTCTCCACAGTGTTCTTTCTCCACCTCATCATCATCATCATCATCATCATCATCCCTTTCACTATAAGCTTCAACACACTTTGAGACATTATCCTGTTTTCCACCACCACCACCACCACCACCCACTACTACTAACGCCACCACCACCCACTACTACTAACGCCACCACCACCACCACCACCCACTACTACTAACACCACCACCACCACCACCACCACCCAGAACAACAACTACCACCACCACCACCCACTACAACTAACACCACCACCACCACCAAGAACAACAACAACTCTACCTCCTCGATAACCTCTTTTAGTCACGTGATAAAGCCCTTTTCTCTGCTTTCTTTCTCTCAAGGCTTTATTTTGCTCTGATTTCCCTTCAGTTTCTTCTTTCATGGGATTTTTTTTCCGCAAAGCTTATCTTTTGCTAAACCTCCTGTATGTGACTTCCTTCCCTCTCCCTGTTCTTTAATAAAATCTTCCTCTTTCTTTATTTCCTTGTATATTTTTTCCGTCTTTTTTTCATATTTCTCACTGTACACTATTTCCTTACTTATTTACTTTCTTTTTCGTGTTCTTCCTTCCTACCTTCCTTCTTTCATTTCTTTCTCCCATTCTTCTTTCATTTCTTCATGGCTCATTCCCTCCTATCGCCCTCGTTTCTTCCTTTATTTTTACTCCTTCCTTTTATCTATAACCCCTTCCTTTTTCCATTCCTTCCTTCTTTCATTCATTCATTCATTCCTTACTCCTTTCCTTCTTTTCCTTTTTCCATGCCTCCCTTTCTCCATACCTCCCTCGTTTCTTCCTTTCCTTCCTCTCCTCCTTCCTTCTTTCTCTATCACCTTCATCCAACTGAGTCTTCAACCGTGTGCACTCTTCTTCCATACCTCAAAGGAGTCGCGCGGAGACTTTCCCAAAATTAATCGGAGTAGTAAGAGTCTTTGAACCTCTGTATATAAATGAAATGTTTCCCCTAAATGTCAGATGTTTGTGTTAATTTGTGTAGCGATTGAGAGGCGAGAAAATGTCATTAATCTTGTCCCTCATCACCATCAAAAGGCTCGACTGTGTTAATGAGTGTGTGTGTGTGTGTGTGTGTGTGTGTGTGTGTGTGTGTGTGTGTGTTATTCTAGAGGTAGGAAAATTACAAATGACTAGCTAGATGAAGGAATGAGATGGAAATAATGAATGAAAGATAAGAAAAAATGATAGGAAAAGTAAAGAGAGAGAGAGAGAGAGAGAGAGAGAGTCACGATAAAGTAAACACTAAACGGTAATTGCGTACATCATCATCCTCATCAGCATGCATCTCCTTCCCTTTAATGAAGTCTGGGACGGGGTGAGAGGCTGAGGAGGCGGCCTTACACTCTCTCTCTCTCTCTCTCTCTCTCTCTCTCTCCACGATTAAATCTGGATAAAAAAATAGCATGGTCCAAATAGTGTAAATTGTGTGTGTGTGTGTGTGTGTGTGTGTGTGTGTGTGTGTGTGTGTGTGTGTGTGTGTGTGTGTGTGTGTGTTGCCAGTTCGAATATTAAGAGTTACATCAAGAAAATATTTATGAGACTTCACCTTGCTTTTTTTTTTCACAGTAACATAGCAGCGTCTTATTACAACAGTGAGAAGTCTTCCTTGATATTTATATTCTTATTTATTAATTTATTTGTTTATTGATTTTTAGTTGTTTAGAAAATTTGGTGGGACGTCAGTAGGAAGAGGGGATGGGGGGTTGCAGTGGAGGTTAGGAAAATGAAGTCTCCTTATTCCTACACACTTATTTTCTTTTTTAAGTG